>NW_017257819.1:2027105-2079895 GCF_001594055.1 Mycetomoellerius zeteki | reverse complement strand
GAGGAGCGTCGTCTCCGGCGAAGCCGGCCTTGCACATACCGGAACCATTATCTACGACGAGGGCTGCTACTTCGTCATCACACATTTTGCTGCTGCTTTAGTTTCTCTGTAAAAAAAATTTATTCGGTTAAATTAGGGTTCGACTATATCGAAACTAGTTTTTTTCTGATTTTTTCGAGTATAATTGAAATAATGAAATTTTTTTACCTAATTCCATTTAATTATATTACAATTTCATGTAATTGTATTTATTTTCGTTCAAACATTATATTATTATCTTCAAAAATTATAAGCAAACGTCTAATTATGTCTTGTTAAGCTAGCTGATTCAATACTTAAATTGACTATTTTAACTATTTTAGAGTTTTGGAAAAGGTATTAAAATTTTACTAAAAAATAATATTTCCGCTAAAATAATAATCTTTACTTTTTTGAAAATAATAATTTAATTCTGTTTTAATACTGTTTTAATTTTTTATATTTTCTGGAGTACACTCCAAATTTTATTTATTTTGAAATTAAAATATTGATTAAAACAATATTATCTTTTTATTATAATTAAAGAATCAAATCCTAGTTATTTTATGATGAAAAAAAATTTGTATTGACTAATACTATAATGTTTAAATAATTGGCTATTATATATACATTTCCTCTAGTATAACATACGGAGTCTTTTGCAAGAATTTTTCTATTCTGCTATACACAATTACACAACGTTGTTATAGTCAATGCTTTAATTCACTTTAGAATCAATCCAATTTCTTTCTCCCAACTTTGATCGCATTACAGAATTAAACTTTAGACCGAATTCTTTGATTTATACACTGACACGTTTCTGTTTTTTCCTTTTTAGAATCTCTTGTCAACACTTTTAACTTTTGTAATCGCGTAAATTTTTGAGGATCGAGCAAGCACAGAAAGGAACATTTCGCGGATATATTACTAACCGTGAGGGTGAGTTGTGAATCGACGGGCGGCTGAGGAGTGGCTGAGGCTCGAGGGCGTCGCGACGCCAGATATAACGTCTGTGGTGCGATACGCGATGCTACCGAAGATGGGCACGCGAGACGCCTCGAGGGCTAGCCAGCGATGCTGCCCACGCCTAACACCGATAGGCATGCAGTGGTGGTACACAGACCAGGAAGCCCGGATAGCCACGACGTCGCTCGGTTTGAGAGACGCCTTTGGGTGAAAACGGCGGCGACGCTGTTCGAGCGCCGCGACGCATTGCTCCTCATCATCGCCGTCATTCTTCTTTCTTCCCTTCTTTCTTTTTTTTCCCTTTATCTTCCTCTTGTTCACGTTCTCTTAGAAATCCCCGCGGCCAGTAAGTATCTCCTAATCTAGACGCGGGTTGCCATCATCGTTGCTGCAGTTAACTGCTCTTCATCTCCCGCAGCTCATAAGAAATTGTCTATTTTTAATCTCGAAATAGATCTTTAATTAAATATCGTACAGAGGGTAAAGAGGTTTCAAAATTGCAGTATTCGATTTTTTAGAAAGATTTAAAACAATGCAATATTTTTCCCATTGCGATCTCATCACTGTGCGTTACAGTTAGGATCACATATTTTAAATTTCATAGTTTATATGGAAAATATTGAAAACGTTGTAAAATTGACATTACATTAAAAATTACACAATTAAAGAAAATTATACAAAAAACGTAATAGAAATATATAAGTTCACTTTAAATGAAATATGGCATGTAAAATAAACTTTACGTATCTCATGGATCTAATTGATTTTTCAGCAACTTAATTTTTAGAAAAAAGTATTTTGGTGTATATAATTAAAATGTATATATATATATTGCATGTATACAAATAGTATAATACATGTAATCTCAATCATCTTATTTTTTATTTCATTATTTTCTTCTTCTTTTGGCTTGTCGTAGTCATTCTTGTTGCCGAAGATGCTTTTGGCATATGTTGGAAATCCCCGACGCCTCGCGGCGCTCCTGAAAATATCCACTCATGGCCAAATCAGGGTATTAACGCGGGACGATGTACTCCTCAGAAGACAAAGTATTTTGATGCTCAAAAAATCCGTTACAAAAGAAACGGAAATATTCATTGCTACTCGTTCGCGTTGCGAACTCCTAAATTTTTTTTTATTTTTGCCGCATTCTTTTCCTGTGATCGATAAAGCTTTTGAATAACAGTTATCTCACCATCTATATGGCCATGACTGTGCCCTCAGGTATTTGGACAAATTGCCAATTGGCAATTTAATTTATTCATGCGTATAATAAAACGTTGCATGCGCTTCTCATATAATAATTCATTGTTAAGACGTGGAAAAGTAAAGCGTGAGAGGAAACAGAGCTAAGAATAAATCTCAACGAATTATTTAATCGTCATTCAATTCAATTTAATTTGCTCAATAGAGAACTCGTGAAACTCGTAAAGCTTCTCAGATGAAGCTGTCATTCTGAGAAACATAATTGTGAAAGAACAGTTTGTTTTCTTAATTCGATGCTTTTATTCGTTCGTTAGTTTTATTTTTTTTACACAAAGGTATTAGAAAAAGGTTATCGGTAATTTAATTTATGTTGCTCAAATGTAATTAATATTCACACCTTTTTACGATATTCAATCATTGATTAATAGCAATTTTAATCTAAAATTTAATTAACCTTTACAAGACGAGAGCGCTACTATAGTGTTATTCTAGTTTTCATGTTGTAATTTCTATACTTACTCTTATCGTTAATATTCGTCCTGCCAGACTCTTAATACTAAAATTAATTGTTAGGTAGTTAGCATGTGATGCTACATACACTTGCTAATAAAAGCTTGTATCTCATCTTTATATACTAATAAGCCTTATTCATGCTTTATCATTTGTATATTGTTATGTACAATACACACTTTATTCAATTTATCGTTTCCAAACATTCTCAAAATTTTATATACATACTTTTCAATTATTATTTGTTTTTTCAACGCAATTCAAAATAGTTTTTTGTAATCTTCATAAAAATGTATTTTTTCGATAGTCAAACCGCAATGTCAGATCTGCTATTTAAAATTTTCGATTATGAAAATAAAATTGCAGCGAATCTATAAACTGTTTATAACAAATTTTTAGAAGATTATTTTTAAATATTGCCGGACGGAAAATCATTACAGTAGCATTGATACAATGTCATACTTTGAAGCAAAAAATTCGAGTGCACAATGAATTATATATAATAAATCTTACTTAAGGAAAAAGTATAAGATTAAAAAAAAAGATCTACCCTCTTTAAAGATTAAAGACCAATATATTATATGAAATAGTATTTGTTCATAATAAATTTACTCTTCTAATGATGTCAACGATGATTTTATTGAAAAATATTTCAAAAATTAAATTTAAATTATTTTCAAAATTCTTATTAAATATTCCATTCTATTTTTGCCATAAATAGCTAAAAACAATTTTAGTGCACGTAAGCATAAGCATGTTTCAAGGAACGTCGATTTCTCTTTCAAATCTGACGAATAGATTGTCTGGATCATTGAACCGTTCTAGAAAATCTCATATAATGTTTTATAAACTTTATATCTGGAACCTTTGTAAAATCTAGTTCAGCCTTGTGTTTCTTGAAACAAATTCATTCAACAGTTCAGTGAATTACACGACAAAAATATTGGAAACAATGAGATAAACATGTATTATCTCTCATACATACATACATATAATTGAATTTTAATCACAGAATTATGAGAAATCATACATATAATTTTTATAATTTTAAAAATAATTTTTTATAAAATAACCTAAATATATTCCTTAAATTCTCTCTCTCTCTCTCTCTCTGTTTATCTAAATTATATATACAAGGTGTTCTGAAATTTGCAAATATCATAGCAAGAAAGTTCTCGAAAAAATAAATTATAAAAGTATTTGTCATTTATCGTTTAAAACAGTAATTTTTGAGACATGAAGGTTTAAAATTGCCCAAGTATAGCACTCAAAAAAAAAAAATTTTCTGTCATTTAGCGGTTCTGTGTTAATGTCAGAGGATTTTTCATTTATATATAACCTCAAGAGGATACTCTACAAAATAAAGGAATTTCATATAACCCTAAAGTACTGGATTTAGGATTAAGATCTTCTCAATACTAGAAGAATGTCTTGTATGTACTGACGTGAAAGCGTATTACTGTAGCATGTAAATGACAAACCTCTTCTACCAAGTAAGCATGTCGCTAGTATTTTGTATATCCTTATTTCAAAAAGCTATTCGAATTATTATAATAGAATTTTCTATAGAGGAATTTATTTTTAATTGTAGCTCATATGTCCTCATTTTTATAGATGAATATCTATAAAATAATATCTGATCAAATAATATTATAAATATACGCACCTGATTAATGTAAGATTAATATAAGATTTTTTGCTTAGAGGAAATGCTAAGAGGAATTCCCCGCTTATCGGCAGAATATTTTTTTTGGGTGAGACTATGGTTAAATTTAACTGTAATCTACAAAATTATAAATTTAATCTAATTTTATTGTTAAATAGATTATAGTTTTTTTAGATTAAATCTAAAACCGTAATCTTTAGATTAAATCTAAAACTGTAATAGGTAGTTTACAACTGGCTATATAATTATAGATTACAATTAAATTTTAAATTGTACTTCGAAACTGTTGTTTGTAAAACAATTAAAAGGTTACAATAGGGCGTTTAGGAATCGGCGCTGTAATAAGTGCGCAAGAATTGATGTAACAATATCTTCTTCCAATTTGCATCCGTTAATTTATTCGTTGAACATTTCGACTAACTTCTAGCCATCTTCAGCAATAGTAATATATAAGTTCAAGTTTAACAAACATGTGTTCATCCTGTGGTTACACTCCTACACCGAAATTCTATAACCAGTTTGAAAGCTGGATGGTCAACGGTATTTTGACCTTAAAATTAATAATTTAAAAATTAGAGTCGAAACAATATTAAACTTACAGAAAATTGATGTGGAGAATCATCTCAGTAGCACATCAGAAACAAATTAAGTCATTACATGAATACGAATTGCAACGATAATTTTTGTACATAATTAAAAACTTTAGACGAAACGACGATAACTAATAAATTATAGGTAAATGATGTCTATGGTACGGTGTCTATCGTCGTAATAAATATGAATTGTGTTTATAGTTTCGCTTTAGACGCTTAGTGGTCGGTCAGATAACAAAAATGTAAAGGACTAAGTAATTCAGTGTCAATAATAAGATTGAAAGACCGCTAATGTTAAACATAATAATTTTAAATTAAGAAGCGCCATAACGGTCAGAACAACGGTTCTGACCGTTATGGCGCTTCTTAATTTAAAATTATTAATTCATTGTCTTTGTTTAAATTAATTCCGTTATTTATCGCTTGACGTTTATCATTTCAGATATTGATCTTTTATGAAAACTTTTGTGAAAAACCTTGATTTCACATGAATTCCATTTCCATAAATTATATGAAGCTTCAATAATGATAAGTATACCGTATCTCCAAAATTCTTTTAGATAGCGCTTTATTAGTCAAAGTCAACTAATAGTGAAATATTCTCCGTAGGCTGATACTCATAGTCGTTCTTATATTTAAAATCGTTTTCAGTACAATCTTAAGGTGTGATAAGTGAACCACAGGACCGTATTAGCATCTTAAGACATTACTTAAGACGGTCTTGAAATAAGAATCGACTATGAATACTGATCTTAAACTGTTAGCTTTTTTATAGGCTGATCGTATTTTTATAGGCTCGTATTTTTGTAGACAGATGAAAATTTTATGACGACTTTATCTGCGTCCCGACAAAAAGAGAATATTTAAGTCTGCAACCTGAACAAACATTTAACCTGAGATCTATGGTTAATTTATTTTACGACATTCTTGACATTGGGTGTCCTGGTGTCCCCAGTGTGACTAATATTGTATGGATATTCTTTTGCTACATTATAGAATTGATGCCTCACCTGATGCTTCAATTAATTTATTAATATCTCTTTAAAATTAGTTAAAATTAAATATTAGTCTATTCCAAAGTTTAATATTATGTTGGAAAAGTCGTAAAATTATTACTAAAATGTTTTATTAATTTTTGGATGGATAAATATAAAAATAAAAATATTTCATTAAGCTGTTATTACTTGTAAATGCTACTTCCTAGTGTTTTGTTTTATACTATAAAGAGAGAGAGAGAGAGATTTTATGTTATAAAGATATCATCATTTAATGTTGAAAATTATTTTTTAATATTTCTATTTCTTATTACTTTCGTAAATTAATTCATCTTATATTGAATATATTATGTTAAAGAATATAAATTTCAATTAAGGATATTCAAGTAAATAAGATTCAAGAATTTGTTTTGATGAGATCAAATTCTAAGATTGGTCAATTTTTGAAAAACTGGTATATTATTTTTATTAAAAATAAATTTTAATTTTTGAACAAGACATATTTCCAGAAAATTTTTTAATACATTCTAATTTTTGAAAAAAAAAATTGTGTTTGTCTTTTAAATTCAGAGCTGTGGAATTTTGCAACTTAAGGTACACTGAATGTACATCTACCTCCGAAATTTAGTTTGTAATAAGCAATTTTTTATTCCATAATCATATCGGTTAGCCCTTGGATTGGTATCGAGTCCAGAACCTGAGTGACCTCGACTTGAAGAAGTCACCAGTGAAGCGGAAAGAATCGGAGGACGACAGCAACTCGTTCTTTCGAACCCAGAATGTGAAACTAGTCAGAAAAAAAATATATATACATAACAAATTCCCTTTTCCCGCAAACCCCTTGCCTATCGACGCATTGTCCCCTCTCTTGCCCCTCGGACCCAGCGTCTATAACGCACTCTCCCCCCTGGATCCTTCACATACACATACACACCGCATATACGAATACGCACTAACACATAGTGATCCAGAACCCGCCTAGCTATTTTACTGGCGTTAATAATGTCCAATATAAAAACCAGAATACATGTATTAAACGTAACATTTAAAGAATATTTTACTGAAATTATATATAATATTAAATAATATTCTTGAAATATTAATGGATGGTTAATGTCCACTCTTGATAATATTACATGATTATTAAAAGTAATATTATTTAGTGTTACTGTAATATTGTATGAACATTAAAAAGTATCATAACAATATATATATATATTTACTTTAATTTGTAAAACTGTTACACCGGTTCAGTTTAAATATATGTTTAAAAAGACTGAAAATAATTTTGGTATGTAGTTGTAGAACTGGATATATATGTAAAATCACACCAAAACGTTATTTAATCACAAGACGCAACGTAGCTATTTTTGTTACTGGATTGTGAATTCAAACTGCACTAATATAAAAATAATTAATATTAATAAATATTTTAATAATATTTGAAAAATGTTAAAAAAAATATACTAAGAATATTTATACAAATGGACATATAACATCAGTATATAGAATACTCTCATAACATTAAAAAATATTATACAATTTTCTCAAAATATTATAACTTATTTTAATTTTTTAATAATATTTATATAACATTCTATGGACATTTTACGTCTCTATAAGGGTCTTAAGATATCGTAAACCAATCAAAAAACCATGTTAACATCTTAAGATGTTACTTAAAATGGTCTTAAAATAAGAATGGACTATGAATATCGCTCTATGAATTATCGATTCTTATGTTCTTTATCGTTTATACATTGATTGGATTGCATTAAAGTTTTTATTTCGCTTATATATTTTCATGTAACCCAAGCATAACAACAAGCTGTTATAATATAATGATATCCAAATGATGTCAAAATGACTCCAAAATGATCATTAAAAGTCATTTTTCAATCATTTCCGATTCAATCATTTTCACGTTATCGTGACTTGTTGTTCTGCTTGGGAATATTAAAGTCAGACAAAATTAACAATCATAAAACTACTTCTTTCTGTATTGTATTATTCAATTTCTAATAATTCACATATTTTACATTGCTTGTATTGTTTATGAAAAAGATTGATGTAAACTTAATATGAACAATATGTAAATATTTTATGTATACGTAATCTTGAAATATACTATACCTGATAATAATGTAAAGTATGATAGTAATGTAAAGTATTTAATAAAGAACTGCTAATATTCATAGTGATAAAAGAACTATAGGCATTCTCGTCGCTCTAAAACAATTGACTGAAGAGCATGAAAATTGTGGAATTGTAGAACTGTGACTGATTAGATTGAAACTTTGAAATATAAATTTACAAGACGAGAAACGAGCAGAGGAGTCAAGTGACAGGATTGTATCCGAATTTATCGGAGAACGCAAGGCTTGATCAGATATTGTCTGTGAAGTGGGGAAGTTCCATAAAAGATAACGTGCCTCGCTCCCGGAGGTCAGTCGACGATTGAGAAGCGGTTACGTATCCCATCAGCTACGGAGAACATTCGTGAAACTCTTCATTAAAATTGAATTATTTCTTAAAACCGTGAAAAATCGGAAGATCGGTATGCTGCGCCCGTAAGTAACTCGTTAATTCATTAACATAACGTGTACACGTCTTCACAGGATTAAATTCGACGATTACGGATAACTCCGGAGTTGACGTCGCAACGAGCTAGGAATAAGAAACAGTTGCACGATATTATAATGGTTGCGTTCAGCAGAACGCAACAGTTTTGCAACCATTGTCTGCTGAACGATTCTAGATGCACTCACGTCTCAACATGTTTATTCAATGGCCGCCATGATTTCCAGCAAAGTAAGGCTGCGTTGCACAGCAGAAGGCAACAGTTTTGCAACCGTTTTATAATTGTTTGCTGAACGGTCCTAGATGCACTCAACGTCTCAACATGTTTATTCAGTGGCCGCCATGATTTCCACCAAAATAAAAGTATGCTAAGTCACAAACGAAATGTGTTGAGCAAAATGGCTGCAAAGCGATTGCATCTCTTTATCAAATATTTAATCATCATATAGTATTGTGTTTCAGGATTATTTTCTGGTGCTGTGTTGTTTCGAGTCTGTGTGAAATTTTGAGTGAAACACGAAAGACATCCAAAAATTAGCTTCCGAATTCCACAATATGATTTGTGATATTTTTTGTAAAAAAAATATATATAGAATCCTGAAATGCAATACTGTGAAGAGTAGTACATATTTGATAAAGAGATGCAATCGATTTGCAGCCATACTTTGCCGCCATACTTTGCAGCCTAATTTGTTAGAAATCATGGCGACCACTGAATAAACATGTTGAGACGCTGAGTATATCTAGGACCGTTCAGCAGACAATAATAAAACGGTTGCAAAATTGTTTCGTTCTGCTGAACGCACCTATTGATTGATAATTTTTTAAATTAGTAATATTATAATAAAAAAATAGATCATATATCGCTATATTTTCTTATATTTTGTGTTAATTATATAATAACAAATTTTTCTTTATCTACATACAATGTAGAATAAAGGACTACACGCACCAACCTTATGGAAATTGACTTTCTATCGAATATGCCAAATTTTGGATATGTTGTAGTTCTCATCATTCTGAACCAAATCTTCTGACCAACCTCCTCTTATGGCTAGTTTTTACACTACAAGTCCTGGAAGGTTCAGATCCAAGCCATTTTTTTTTAAATTGGGTTTCCATGTATTATTGACATTACATTATTATTGACAGATATATATATATATATATAATAGATATGTGTGTGTATGTGTGTGTGTGTGTGTGTGTGTGTGTGTGTGTTCACGTATATACAAGATGTCCTATTTTAAAAAACGATTTTAAAATATCTCTTAAACAGTGCATTTTAGAGAGAAATGTTTCAAGTGAAAGTGGAATGATTTCGAAGGGGACGTATTTTGGTTTTTTTTTTTAAGTGGAGGTCCCAAAAAAATTTGAAGGTCACCTTCACTTTTTAAATGAGATTATATGACCTCTTTACATAATATGATTTCTCTAATTTTATATATAAAGGTATGAATCCTCTAATTCCTTCATATAAAAGTAAAATATAGAGATATCGAAAAATCAATAGTTTAAATTTCGAGTTACTTATATTTTATGCTGACATATTTTGACATGAAATATTAAATGTCTCGTAAACTATTAACTTTTTGATAATCGTAGCTTAATACTAACTTTTATGCACAAAATATTGAGATGAATCAATTGTAAGGAATACACCTATTCATCCACGTCGTTTAGCCTGGTTCATGTTATAAAAACAGATATTTTAATAGAATAGATGTATTCTTTCAAGATTCACGAAACGTTGGCATTAGCAATGGACGATAAAAACACGGCGATAACCCGCAAACCTCCTGGTATCTTTGAGGAATAGATGTATTCTTTAAACCAATTGATTCATCTCAATTATTAATACTCTGTGCAAAACAGTGTTAAGGTATGATTATCAAAAAGTTAATAAATTACGAGATATATAATATTACATGTCATGATGTACCAGAATAAAGTATAAGACATATTCAAAAACTATTGATTTTTCGATATCTACCTTAATATTTTTATATGAAGAATAATTAGAAGAATCATATTGTGTAAAAAATCATATAATTTTATTTAAAAAAGTCAAGGTGACCCTCATATCTTCTTGACATTTCCATTTGAAAAAAAACAACGCGACCAAAATACATCGCCCTTGAAATCACTCCACTTTCATCTGGAACATTTTTCTCTAAAATGCACTGTTTAAGAGCTATTTTGAAATTGTCACTAAAAACGTGACATCCAGTATATACATAAATATATGTACATAAGAGAGTACGCGCGCACACGCACACACACACGCGCACGCACGCACGAACGCACCCTATAAGCGCAAAATGTTCTTAGAATTTATGCATATTATTAAAAAATTAAAATAATTATTACAATATTTCGAGAATATCATAAATATTTTTTTAATATTACAATAGTATTCTATAGAGGTTATAGTATATCCACTTATATTATATAATATCCTAAGTATTATATATCTTAATATTCCTCTCTGAAATATATATATATTATTAAAATACTTATAAATATTAATTATTTTTAATTTTGTGTAATTTGAATTCACAATCCAGTAACGAAAACTTCTTGTCAGTCTCTACTGCATCTTGTACTATAAAATCGTTTCGACGTGATTTTAAGTACATATTCAGTTCTACAACTGCGCGCCAAAATCATTTTCAGATTTTAAACGTATACTTATACTGAACAGATGTAATAGTTTTACAAATTAAAGTAAATGCGCCCTGTTATAATACTTTGTAATGTTTATACGATATTACAATAACATTAAATAAATGTTACTTTTAATAATCATATAATATTATCAGGAGTGGACACATAACCTTCTATTAAATTTCAAGAATATCATGTAATATTATATAATTTTAATAAAATATTCTTAAAATGTTACATTTAATATTCTAAGAAAATGCCTAAAATATTACTTCATATTAAATAATGTTATGCGCTTGTAGAGCACACACGCACGTAAATACCCATTATACGTCTGTCAATAATGATATAATATCAATAATACACGGAAATCATCAATTTAATAAATAGCTTGAATCTGAACTTTTCAGGACTTATGTAACGCAACAACTATAGGAGAATGTTGATTCCATAGAAACATTTGTTCAGAATGATGAGGACTACAACATATCCAAAATGTAATCAATTAGATGGAAAACTCAATTTCTATAAAGTTGGTATAGGATCCTTTCTGTCATTATTCTTCCTTTTCGCGAAATATTTATTTAATCATTTCGGAAGTAAAAGTGATTGTTTTTTAATTTTCACAGTCGTATGTCATGATGCCGTAATTGACATTTACGTCAAATATATCCGGATACACGATGACATACGACATTCATGATTTAACGAGTTAATACACCGGACGCAGGGGCGCTGACTTGTCAATTTGTTATATGTGTGGAGTTGAACAACGTGACGGAAAGGGGTAGGGCACAATAAAATTTTCATCATTACTTTCAAAATCTCTTTATAGACTTCTTTATAGACTTTCATAGTAAGACTATAACAGAATAAGAAGCAATGAAATTCTTCTAATAATAAATTCTTATAAATATTTTCGTTCAATTTATTGAAACACTTAAAGCTATTGTCGAAAACGCCAAATATTATTTTTTATAATGAATTCATTCATAAGTGCGTCAATATCCACAGTCTCAACAACATCGGAGTACGCATACAATATAATTATTAAATTCAATTGCTGCATCGTAGAATGCAAATATGTATTCAACTTTCTCAAAGTAGAAAAAAATACTAGTTATTATCAACACTAATTATTTTCAAAAAATAGTTCATGTGTGGAATTCCACATGAAAAATTTTGATGTGTGGAGTACTCCACACATTCCCTACAAAAGTCGACGCCCATGACTGGACGAGTGCACTTTGCGCTTGTACCACACTTTTATATTATTTTCGAAAATCGCAATGTCATTTAACGTCGTGTTACCCTAGTGAAAAAAATCTCATATCTTACAATATTTTTATTTATTAATAATTTTTCATACTTAACTTAAATTTTTATAAAAATGTCTAAAAAGTACTTTCAATTTCTTTAGATTTCGTGAGTTTTTTTTTTAAATTATACAAGGAGTTTCTTTGTTAAACCGTCAAACTTAAAATATAAATTTAAGACCTCGAAAGAAGCAAAATTTTCCTCTGGAAGTTTGCTCTCAAATGCTTCGTTTAAGAGATAGTGGCTTCATAAGTCATAAAACTACAGAAATGAATAATATTAAAATATCTCTTGGTTTTGCTCTGAAGCAAAAAATGTACGAAGTGCTTGTTAATGATCGTTAAACGAAGGACAATACATTGCAAGCGTGCAAAGAAATTACAGGCACATACTATCAGTTGCCACTTCTCTCATCAATAGATGCAATACTTATCTCAGAGCTGTGGGTCATCATTTTGAATAAAACGATAATTATATTTCAATTAGGTACTGTAAAGCAGTAAAGGGGATAAACCTAAATTACACGTTAATGACAGTAGTTATCTATCGTTGCAATGATCTATAAAGGACATGTCATTTAACGTTCGCAACACTCGCGAACATCATTTCACCCTTTAACATTTGAAAACAATAAGAATGAAATGATGCACGCAATCGTAGCAAACGTTGAGTGGAACGCACCTAAAATAGTACCTCAGACGCGCTTGTTTAAATTACCTAACGTCTTTTAATTTTCTTTTTATAAGTTGTGGCGCCCCTAGCGTTTTGACATCCTAAGAAGCTTCTTAAAAACTCATAAAGCCTATTTTTTATTCCTACATTAGTTGAAGTGAAGCAAATATACGTTTATTTAATTTCAGCTTATTGCACCGTGTGCACTATCAGTTCAGAAAGTGTAGAAATAAAAAATAGATATAGATCAACGCGTTACTGCTTCTATACTGTGAAATTTTTTATTTTAAGAGCAAAATATTCTGTTAGAACGATATATGCTGATATTTAATGTTGCTAAGCTAGAATAATATGGTAAGAATATCATAATAAATAGTTACCATAAAGAAATATTTTATCAAACATTCATATTATTATAATTAATATGAAGTAATTAACCAACTATCTCTCATCTGATAATTATTTACACGCTTAACTTCCAAAGTTGAGCTGAAATATCTCGCCTTATTTGTAATTCCTCTAGTTATTTACGATTTAAAAATATAAGAATTAGATTTTTTATAATAATTATTAATAAGATTGTTAAAATTTAATTGTTATTAGAATCTTGGTAGCAGCAATTGTAACTCTGGTAGCAGCCAAGCCAACGACGGAAGACGCAGTAGATATCAGCAAAAAACACGAAACTGCCGACGATCTTCTGAAAAGCGCTCACGAACTCTTGAATAGAATCAACGCAGAGTATGCAAAATGGAATAATAAACAGAGTATCACCGCATGGAATTACGCATCGAATCTAACGAATGAGAATCTGGCAGAAAAGTTGAAATGGTCGGCAGAGGGGGCGAACGTTACCAAACATATTATTCAAATAGTGAATGACTTCTCTTGGAGAGACTTGAAAGATGAGTCTATGAAGAGACAGTTCAAAAAGCTCAGTATACTTCGGTATCGCCGCTCTTCCTGAACAAGTAAACATATATATAGAGATTTATATCATTTTCATTTGCTAATCATACATTTCTTGCAAAAAATAGCACAGTAAAAAACATTATTTTGTATTTGTGCAGTTAAAATCATTCTTTGTTGTTTTGTGTCAAATTTTTAGCATATTCGAGTATTAATTTAACGTAAATCCTTTTCCAGGATTAAAGTATACGCATTAATACGTATCTGTGAGGAATTTATGCCGAAAACGACAAAAACTTGTTGAAATGTTGAAATTTTAAGAAAAATTTTTTGTCGTTCTCGGCATAAACTCCACCTCATAGATACGTATTAATGCTCAGATAGCAAAGCGTGTCTCAGCAAAATCGCACAAATCTGTGATTGCTTATGATGCTGGTAATTTGCCGTAGATTTGTCTTCAACGATTTCGAATATACCGACATTGTAGCAACATGCAGACAACAATGTGTATATGTACTACCAACAGTTTAACAGCAAGATAACTGCGTCAATGTTATCTTGCGTTGTCGGCAATATGACAGCATTGTATGATGCTGCATATTATTATGGCAACATGATGGCAATAGTACGAATTTTGATGATGACGATTTTAAATTTGTCGGCAAATTGCTAGCAAATTGCTATTCAATGTTATCATATCGTGAAGGTATCAAGTTGCCAACAAATGAGGACTCAGTTACTACAATTCAGGTAGCAACACATATTTAGCAATGCACGCTTAGCAAGCAACATGCCAGCAACAAGACAGACACCTTGTTATCTGAGTGCGTATATTTTAATCCTGGAAAAGAATTTTCAAATCTGTAAAAGAGAAAAAAATAAGAATATTTTATATAATAATTTGGTTATATAAAAATTACGATTTAATCGGCAATATAGACAGCTTCAGGTTCTCTTTAATTTAATATATTATAAATATTAATTTACTGAATTTACTAATTACTGAAGAAATAACTCCTCCACAATTTGCTTACAATTGTGTGTTATTGTGTGTTAAGGCTTTTGAATACACACCAATGAGTGCTTTCCAATTGTTTGACATATCTTGATACAAACATAGCAAATTAATTCGCATATTTTCAGTGTTAACCCAGTGAACACAAGTTCTTATTCATCTTGTATTAAATTAACACAAAAATTTGAGTAAACTGTTTGAGATATGTACTGTGAAATATGTTAAATTTAACAATTTTCCAATTGAGCTGTATAGCGAAAACTTAATTCATTTCATTGATCAAAATTGCGAGTAAGTTAGATCATTACCACATGATATATGATTGCAGAGTTATAACGAATTCGAGATGACGGTGAGTAAAATGGAGAACATCTATAGCACCGCAAAGATCTGTGATTATCATAACAAGAGTAAGTGTGATCTTGCGCTTGAGCCGGAAATTATTGAGATATCAAAGAGTAGTCACGATCCTGAGGAGCTGAAGCATATCTGGGTGGAGTGGAGGAAAGCATCAGGCGAGAAAGTCAAGTCTCTGTACTCCAAATATGTTGAACTAGCCAACACCGCGGCGACACTTAACAACTTCTCTGACTATGCAGCATTTTGGATGAAGGATTACGAGGCTGATGATTTCCCTGAACAAATCGGTAAGGTTATTTGCAGCATCGTTCACTGAAACAACATTGATAGAACGACAAAATTTGTACAGAGACTCAATGGCAACAACTGAAGCCATTGTATTTACAACTGCATGCTTACGTACGGCGCGAGCTCAGGAAAAAATACGGCGAAGACATCGTCTCCAAGGACGGCCCGATCCCAGCGCATCTATTAGGCAATCCCTGGGCTCAGACTTGGAATATTGCAAACTTTACTGTACCGTTCTCGGGTAAACAACTGCCGGATGTTAGTGCCGCTCTGGTAGAACAAGGCAGGTTTATGTTTGAGTCTTTCAAGGCACTATCAAAAAATCACTTTGTTTCCAGCTTTCTTTACGCTTATATAGCCGTTGTAATGCTTCATAATTCTTTAAGCAGATTACAATGCGACAAGTATGTTTCGCCTCGCCGAGAACTTCTTCATATCAATTAACTTGACTGCCATGCCAGACACATTCTGGGAAAAATCGATCCTGACGAAAAAGGATGGTGTAGACATGATCTGCCATGCGAGCGCATGGGACTTCTACGATGGCAAAGACTTCAGGATCAAGCAATGTACGCGCGTTAACATGGAAGACTTGCTAACAGCATATCATGAGATGGGTCACATCGAGTATTACTTGCAGTACAAGAACCAGCCTGTAGTTTTCAAGGAGGGCGCGAATCCAGGTTTCCACGAAGCGGTTGGTGATGTTATTTCTCTCAGCGTATCTACCCCCAGTCATCTCAAAAAGATCGGTCTACTGACGGATGATTCGACTGATCGGGAAGCATTCCTCAATCACCTCTATATGAAAAGTCTTGACAAGATTGTCTTCCTGCCATTCGCTTACATGATGGATCGATGGCGCTGGAATGTATTCCAGGGAAAAGTCACGCCCGATAATTATAACTGCAACTGGTCAGTGTTCTAGATAACAAAAATATGTCCCTCTGTATTATTTTTTTTTTTTTCGACAATATTTCTCCTCGAATAAAAATGCATTAAATTGAATTTCCCCAAAAAATTAAACCGAAAAAATATTTGAAGCAAGTTAAAAAAATTATTTACTTTAAGGTGGACACTCGCCGAGAAATACCAGGGCATCGAACCTCCCGTAGATAGGTCGGAAGAAGACTTCGATCCTGGCTCCAAATATCATATAATTGCGGGTGTCGAGTACATAAGATACTTTGTAAGTTTTGTGATACAGTTCCAGTTCCACAAGGCATTGTGCATCGAGGCGAAGCAATATGATCCGAGCAATCCAGATACCAAGCCGTTAAGTCAATGTGATATTTACGATAATAAGGACGCCGGAAATCTGCTAAAGTAAGTCTGATATGCACCATTATAAGAATACAATTCGAGTGTAGAGATATTGATCGCACTTATGTTAGATCTATGCTGGAGTTGGGTTCTTCGAAACCGTGGCAAGATGCGATGGAGAAGATCTCGGGTCAAAGGCAAATGGATGCGGCTGGACTTTTGGAATATTTTAAGCCTTTGACTGATTGGCTGACCGAAGAAAATATGAAAACTAATGAATACATTGGATGGAAACCCAGTAAAAAACGTACGCATCATAAATATATAAAATATTTCATAAAATTTTATTTCATATATTATGTATATTTTATATCAGCTATTTTTTATGACAACTGAGATTCTAACTCTTTTTTTTTTCGTTTTAGAATGTGTACAGACAAGAGGAGAGCTGGTGAATTAAAGAGCTATTGAGCTTTTAGAACACATTTCTCACTAATAAGACAGAATAAGAAATATATCTTAAAACAACGCCAGGTGTTGCATTTTTTGTAATACAATAAATCTAATAAGAGAATAGAAAGTATATTTTGAAACGAACACCAAGTATTGGATGCAATAAATCTAATGTATAAAAATCATTCCATGATCATATAAACGCTTCGATTAATTCAAGTAGTGAACAAATGTTCTCTCGTGATGGATTAATTTTATTTCAAGTTTCTCTACATAAAACGTGCATATCTTCTTTTACTATTGTGTCTCTTATTTTCCTTTACCGCGTACCTTTCCACGTTTCTTAGCTGATTCGCCGCGTTTTCTCGTCGATGAAGCAGCTTTGCTAGTACTAGCAACAGTAGGTTTTTTTGCCTAAAATACATTACATGATATATTTTTTGTTCAAAAAATTGATATATTTTATAATGGAAATGCGAAAATAATTTTTAATGTTACCTTGATCATCTTATCCAAACCAATATCGTCAGTTTCTTCCTCCTCACCATCTTCTTCATCTTCCATAACATCATTATCCTGTCTAGATCTTTTCTTTGCTGTAGCAGTGCTATTAATTGCATACGGCAGCATAGGAGGATTCTTTTGATATGCGCGTGTAAACGCTGCTTTTACCTGACATATTAGCGACATTAATGTAATTAAAATCTTTACAAAACAAAGTTATCACAATAAAAAGTCTTCATTGTTATTAATTAATATTTATTAATATTGCACATACTTTACTATCAAGATTACTCGTCGAATCGGACATTCCTGGCCAAAGAGAAATTTCTATTACTGAATCCAAATCTTCCCTAAGGAAAAATAAAATATCAGCATATGTATCTTTGTGTCTTCCAGTGATTCAATGTAAATAAAATACGAACCTGGTTAAATGATACTTTCCCATAATATTTATCGCCTCTTCTATACCATCTACACCATTATCTATCAAAGGTTTTACAATAGCGTTTCGAATATAAGGCAAATAATCCATGTTCAGGGCATCCTTGTTTGCACTCGTAGCTAATCGAGTATGCGTCGTCAATTCTTGCAATAATCTGCAAATAATACACAGCGGACAAAGTGCTGCTAATGAAGTTCGATACGATCGTGACGGATCACATAATAATAATAAAAGTCAATATTTTATAATACCGGTTAAACCTTGTTGTCTTCGAATTTCGCCCGAACCAGCTCGGAAATCGTATCAACCCGTCAGAGCTTCCTGACATTTCACTAGCTGGTATAACGAATGAGAAACAAGCATGCAACGGAAGTAGACTCCACATCATATTACTTCTCATCACCTTCTCGACAAGGTCCCCCTGAGATATACTATCAGCTGCGTTGGCAATTTTTTCTAGCTTCTGACGACTGGAAATGTAACAAATCTTAATTCTTGGACTTTAAAAACAGCTTTATAAAAGTAGTGATATACTCACGGTGATACTTGAGATAATCTAATTCCCTGATAATTTTCTTGTATAAAAAGAGGCGCTATATTGTAATCGTGGAAATATAAACCGATCTTATCATTCAGATTCATATTTTTTTGCTCCTCCGCATTGAATGCTATTTTTGTAACGTCGAATGGACCGAGCTTAAAGTTCTTATTCGAATGTTTTTTATCAGTCGTCTTCACGTGAGTCATTTGGGTGCTGAGAAACTCCAGATGGTTTATTACTTGTCGAATGTCATAATTCGTCGTTTCGATTAAACGATCGAGATCCTCCGTTGAGATCTTGATGCCCTCTTTAAAGCACAGAGACTTCATAGAACTCTGTAGAGAAGATATCAAAGTATATCAAATAGGGACAATGTGTATCATTGAGAGTTGACTTTTAGAGATTCTTTTTATTTTGTTATTTTAATTGTTGTGAGTGTGCTCTAGAGAGAGCTAAGACAATTAAAATAACAAAATAAAAAGGGCATAAAAGTCAAGTACAAAAATTAGTGCGCAGAGATAAAGTATCAAATATAACGAATTTAATAAAACGAAAAGTATACAAAATATACAGAGTATAGAGACTCTTATGCTCTTTCTTATATTGCTGTTTGAATTATATCAAATAAGAAAGATTACTCAAGCTAGATTCTATAACTAAGTACTAAACTATACCCTGATCTGTTCCACTCTGAGCTTCGGATATTTCAGGTCGTAGCTGTGCGTAGAAATAGTTTTCACCTTCGTATTAAATCGGTCATTACATATACAGATAACTGGCACATCCGTATGTTTTATTAAATTAACTAATTCCTGTAAGCCACCACGATCTTCGTTACCAGCCATACCGTCGACTTCATCCATTAACAGCACGTGCTTGCTCGTAATTTTTTGTTTGGTACCTGTAGCATATAGTGTGAGAGACAAGAAAATGGTATAATTATTTCAAGATTTTATTATATATCACATGCCTACCTGTGACATAATCTTTCATTGTGGTGTTGGATAATAATCCTGAGACCGCTTCTTTCAAAAGTGTCTTGTTTCTCGTGTCAGAAGCATTGAATTCCACAAGATCATATCCTAATTCTTTACAAACGACTTGTACAGTTGTTGTTTTACCAACGCCCGGTGGGCCGGACAGCAAGGCAGCTTTGAAACTTTGTCCGTGAGTTTGCTTGCTAGCTATTGAAATAGAAATGAAATTATAATCAGACTAATTAGCCTTATTTTATCTTTACACCAAGATTTGATAAAAGAACAATAATAAAAGTTAACATACTGCTATTTTTGAATTTGGAATTCTGACGATTTTGATGCCAATCACGTAGCCATATGTATAAATTACGTACGCAGCTCTTATCTCCTTGCTGACCTATAATTTGCTTCATAGTTTTGGGTTTATATTTTTCAACTAACAGTTCTGATCCAATACTTGTTACTATCTGGAAGAATATAATAAAAGCAAGGAAGCAACCATATTTTAAGCTCTATTTTATTTTATGTCATTTTGTATCATTTGTGCATGTATGTCAAATTAATATCTAGATTTACTTTCTGTGTATTACTGCTTGCATCTGAAGTCTGTTTTGATGCTGGTGATGTTTTCGTATTCACACTGGTTTTCACTGGTGAAAATGGTGGTGTTTTTACCTTCTTAGGTGAATCTAATAATGCTTTTGTTTTGTTCGGTGATTCATCACTCTCAAATTTACTAAATATTTTTTTCACGTATGATTTTGCTTTAACTGGCTTGATGTCTGCTTTACCTTCCGGTCTCATGCGAATCATTTCAAGGAGATCATCTTCAGATATTTGTTTGATACCTAAACCACTAGCCTAAAAATTTATTTCATATAAATAAAAAATAACAGACATATATGCAAAATATAAACGTATATCATGTAAAAAATACACACTTTTGCCAATTTAGCTGGGCCAGCCTCATCTCCCACTATAATATAATTTACTTTGTTTGATACAGAATTTACGGTCCGGCCACCATATTTTTGTATTAAATCCTCGGCTTCATTTCTTTCTAAGGAATCCAATACACCAGTAATCAAGAAACTTACTCCGGCTAAACAATTTTTGGCACCCTGAGATAGAAAACGAATAAAAATCTGAGATAAAATATTAATTGAAAATCTTTCCTAATTTTTTATTGAAAAACAGTCTCTATTCTATTATATGAGCAATTCCTGAGAAAATTGAACAAAATAGGTACTTTTTTGAACTGCTTGAAACTTTTGTTACATGATATATATACACCATTTTAAATAATGTGTGAGCTTATGCCCCTCTAAAAAATGTTTTCATTAGTTTTTTCACATGGAAGTTTTTATACAACTGAGCATTCCCCCCCCCCCTACTTTGAAGTTAAATATCTCCGGTTTGAATAATCATAGAAAGACAAACCAAAAACAGTTTTAAAGGGGAAATTAAGCGCTTTTATAATATTATTTGAGTTTGTTTAAAATAATAATTTTTATTGTTATTATAATAATGTAAATGTTAATTAAATTTTTCCACCAAAAATTATCACTTATGAAAATTTGAAAAAAAAGATCGAATTCCTTATTGTATACAAAATATATTTTTTATAGGATAGTCTCAGTGGACTCTTAATTTTAAAAAAACAATAGACACTGCGCGACGTCGCGCGCTATCCATTTAGCTGCTTCGTATGGTACGAATGTTGCAGATTCAGATAAGGCATTATATCTTGTAATTATTTAGTTTTTTATAATTTTTAATGCTATTTTAAATATTATTATTTCTTGCAGTTGTAACTATAATATCAAATTGATATTATATCATTTTATTAATATATTATATAGAATATAATCTATCACATAGAACTATTCATTGTTATTGTCATATGCAGTCTCTTACTGTAGGGATCTCTTTTGAACCAGGGTTTCTGGCACCGCCTCTCTGAAGATATTTTTCGTACATTATAGCACGCTGTTTCTTTGTTTCTTTCCTTTCTTCAAATAAATTTTCTTCCATTATTTTGGCTTTCCTTTTACTTGATGATTTTTTTATATCTTTATCTTTTTCTGCAGAAATAGACGTTAAATTATTCAAGTTATAATTTAATTAATTAGAATATCATACTTACTGTTTATATCCAAGTCTCCATTCGAGCTACCTTTTTTCTCTTTTTGTAAGTTCTGTTTTGGAGAGGAATTTGTAACTTTTGAATATACATTATTTTTATTGGGAGATTGTTTTACCTCCTCAGATTTTAATTCATATGTATTATTAGTTTGACTATTAAGATCTTTCAAACCATTACTATGCTTTCTGTTCTTATTAGAGACCACCTCTGTAAATGTTCTATCATGTCAAATTTGTATATAACAGTATCTATTTGAACAATAAATGAATTAAATTTAAACATACCTGTCTTAACTGTAGCTTCTGATTTCTTAGGACTATCTACATTTTTAATGTTACTTTTATCCTTCTGTTTATGCTGTATCAGGGTATCTTGTACTACATCCAATTGTTTAAGCACAGCATCAAAATCTTCATCTTCATGAAACTCAGATTCCTACATAAATTCCAGAATAAATTCCAGGAAGTTTTAGGATATTTCTTTAATTTTCCTGTTTGTACTTGAATACAAACAATACTTACCACTTTCTGTAATTTTCGGTTTACTTTTATTTCTTCTACTCTTGTTATCGGCTTCTTGCCAAATAATTCAGTAACAGGTATCGCTTTGCATGGCTCCTTGCTTTTGCTTCTCTTACTTGCTATAGGGTACCTAGAATCTTTTTTATCATCTCTGACTTTCTCCTCATCCTCAGAGTCAGATAGGATGGAAGATTTCTTTCTTTTTACGACCTGTGCAATTGATTATCCAAATTGGCATTATTGAAAAAAACAAAGAGAATCATAATTAACTCTCCAC
Organism: Mycetomoellerius zeteki; assembly: GCF_001594055.1. NCBI lineage: Eukaryota > Metazoa > Arthropoda > Insecta > Hymenoptera > Formicidae > Mycetomoellerius > Mycetomoellerius zeteki. The sequence goes on along the minus strand of NW_017257819.1, from coordinate 2,057,009 downwards.
CAGCAATTAAGATCTTTAAAGATACTATTGATACTTTGATTGTGAATTTTGCTAATTTAAATCTATAAAAAATAAGTGAAACACAGCTAGACTTTTATGATGATAAAAACTTGTTAATGCTTTGATAAGTGTACTAGAACTTTTTCAGTTTTTTATATAATTTGCAAAAAAAGAAATTTGTTATTTCTAGAAAACCCCTATTGCTAATAGAAAAGTTCAAATTCATGTCGACGACAGAATTAACTATCTATATTGAATTATTGCAAATAACAAAGAGAATTATAAGAGTAACTACAACAAATAAAAAATATGCAAATGATAAAGGACGATACTTTGGAACGTTTCGTGGATGACTTTGGTTTCTCTTCATCTTCGTCTGATGAGGAGGAAATGATCCGCCGTTTCTGAGACCTTGGAGCAACAGGCTTACTGTTCTTCTGTGAAGTCGCAACTGGGGCAAAATAGGATCTGATATCCTACAGAAATAACATGTGCGTGAGATTTTTGGTTTGACATTCAGGAAATTGAAATAAATAATGCTGATTCTACAACGAGTCGGTAGTTGGAAATCTTAAGTCTTAACCAGTTTTAACCTAAATAAGTGACTACGATTTTTCGCATCTATTAGTTGTTAGTTGTACAGCGAATTGTTTAGCTCGATTAATGGGAAGGAATAAAGTCGAAATTGGTCAGTCTTAAGAAAATCGGTAGTTTTAGTCGTACAAGTTGGCTGTTAGCCAACTTCACCGATTCACCGATAAGACTTAGGACTATCGACTCATTAGCGAGTTTTTGCAATAACGTGAATTCAGATACGGTAAACGCTAAAGTCACGCTATCCTTTTCTTAATTAGTTGTTAAGAAGAAGATACCTGACCTTAGCGTTCACTGTATCTGGATAAACTAATGCAAAAACTCCCTATTGTCATCAGAATTTTAAGGTAACGTAATTATTAATTAAACATAACCGCTATACTCTCGTTACGTACTCTCGGCATTTCGTGATATCGATATTTGACGCGTTTGTACTGCTCATAAATGTCACGCCGGCATAATCGGCTGGAGTCTTGTTTGATTTTGTTTTCGTAATAAACAACAACAGTCGACGCAATTCTTGCAATTCCGATTTCCAAGTATTCCGGTGCGTTCCGAGACTTCCGAGTAGAAGTGGAAAACTATCGATAGCGACTATCGATAACATCGATAGCCTTGAGTGCGTTCCCAGCATGATGGTTGTTCTACAATGTACTCTTTGTTTCCTGTTCCTTGCTTTTTTCCTCTTTGTGATCGTTTTATCAACAATTATATTTCTTGATATGTGTTTTCTGTTTCTTCTGAAGTTCGTTAACGTTTATCTCGAGCAACAGAAAACGAAAAACGGGATAAAAAGCAAACAGGCAAGATACGAAAAATAGCAAAAAGCAAGAAACAGGAAGCAAAAAGCACATTGTAGAATAGGCTTGAAGTATGCCGTGTTTCCCGCTGCGCAGCACGTGGTCGACTAAAGGTAAATTTTCACGAGCTGTTTAAACAGGCTGTTTCAGCGACAAAAAGGATCACGTGGTAAAAAATGGGTGCATTCAGCGGACTCAACAGTTGAGTGAGCGCTCGCTGTTATTGGTGTATTCTTTTAGATCATCCAATCATAATTTTAGATCTAGAAGAATACGTCAATAGCAGCGAACGCTCACTCAACTGTTGAGTCCGCTGAATGCAGCCATTGACGAATATCAAGCATTCACGAAGTACTACTACTTAGTCTTGAGAGATCGCTTGAGTGAGGCGGATCTGTTTCATCTCGCCTCGAGTGTTGCATCCTATCATTTTTGGAAAGCATTGCCAGCTTTGACTGTGTCTGGTACTACTGGCCAAGCTTTCAGTGAATTGTATGCGTATTTCATAACCTCGATTACAAGCTCGTACATACAACTTAAAGCAATTTACTGGCCGGAATCGTCGTAACTTTCGCCGGTGAGGCCATTTACAATTTGGAAAAAGAAGACGAAGTACGACCATAGAGATATATCTCTATGGTTTGTATACACGTCATTCGCAGATCGATATAAATCTTTCTTTTGAAGCTTTTAATCTTAGTTTCATAAACTCGGTATTGTTTGTGCACGTAATGCACTATCGTTTGATCCATACGAGCTATAACACTTTTGTATTAAGGAAACATCTACGTTAGGTGACAGCTCTACGAGTTGAAAAAAATGTAAGTTTTTAATTTTTTTTACAATTTTAGTATAAAGTTTATTGCAGCACCACCAAATATTGCGTCTACTTTAAGAGCCTGTAAAAGAATTTTTTATTCCGTTCAGTAAATTCGGAGATTTATATCGATCTGCAAAATCGCACAATTTGACCACTCCAGCATCCCCTTAATGAAATGAATAGAGCCAAAATGGATGAGAATGAACCTGTTCATTGTTAAATATCGTGAATTTTGATCAAAAGGGGCAGGTGCAAAAACGAAAAATTACCGAATTAAGAATTGTTTCGATTATTTGCAGTTGTATTTAAATCAGGACCACACAAGCATGGTGAAAGAACAATTCAGGGAGACAAATGTCGCCAGCGAAGTGTATGTATAAGATTTGTTTTTACAAATTTAAAGTATTATTCCTTAGTTCTCTCAGGGAAATAATATCGCTAATAATTTCTATGCAGTATTATTTACATACAAGCATAATATAAATTGTAATACAAGTAAAATGTCTGTGTCTCTGCAGATGTTGGTATGTAAATGTGCTGTATCTACTGAAGAAGCACAAAGCAACATTCATGTTGCCTCTTTCCGGAAAGCCTATATAATGATATACATTGTGTTCTTTGCTTTCCATTTCTTACTTTTTATTTCATGTTTCTTGCTTCTTTGTCAACTTTATGTCAGAAAATGAAAAAAAAAACTGGATAATAGACAAAATGGCAAGAAGTAAAAAGTAGTAAAATGTAAGAAACAGGAAATACAAAGCACATTGTAGATTAAGCTTAAGTTCTGGACAAATTGTTGCCTCGATAATTGAAACAAAATTAAAATGTTCTCAAAATTGAGGTTATTCTATGGAGACAAAATTGTTTCTACTAGTTGCTTGTTTCTAGCAACAATAGGCAATAAAATGTTCCTTTTGTGGATATGCACTTTAAACTTATAATGTGCTGTTTGCTTCCTATTTCTTGTTTTTGCCTTTTTTCTCTTTGCAACCGTTATATCGACAATCATTTTTCTTGCCTCTTCCGAAGTTCAACTTTTATCTTTGATGACAGAAAACGAAGGAAACAGAAAGGATGACATAAAAAGTGACAAAAAGCAAGAAACAGAAAGTAAAGAGCTAGAATAGAAATTAGGCTTACATTATGTTTTCTTAACACAATACAATTGGTAAACAATTGGGATATATTCATCAAACAAAGTTTAAATTAAATGTAATTCTGTTTCTCTGTATTTGAATTCTCTTCAATATGAAAATTAGAAGTTGTAGTGAGCAAAATGCAGGGGCTTTTATTTAATTTTTTTTTTATTTAGCTCCCACATATCTTTTGGAGTGGACAGCATGCACGACATAAATATGCAGGCCAGTGTGGAGGTGATCTCCAAAAACCTGTACAATGAAGATACAAAGCATACTCCTGCTTTGCAAGGAGCACTGGACAGGCGCATGGTATTTGAAGACCATTAATAAATTTAATCCACTTTTATTATTAGATTAATACATATTAAAATCTACTTTATACAGGATGTATAGAAAGTACAGAAATAAAAAAAAAAAAAAAAAAAAGGAGGACACATGTCTTTCTCTCTTGCACAATTTTGAAGAAAAGTGCAGAATATTTTCTTGTGGCCAAACTTTAATTATAGAGTCTCTAATTTTAGATTATTCATTTTAGAATTTTAATCATCACCAGTTGGATACTTTAGATAATACTAATGCCCATGGTACTTAACTTTTAAACCTTATAACTAAAAAAGTATTTAATGAAAAAGTATTTTGTTATAGCATATTGAAAAGCTCTCGAGATAATGCTAAAAGAATATGCAATGAAAAGTAAGGGTTTTCATAAAAAAAAAAAAAAAGCGATTTGATCTTGACCTGACCTTGGCGATGCCACCCAAGGTCAAACTGATAAGATCAGTAAATAAATCTTTTTAAATCCTACAACTTTTTTCTGAATCATTTTGTTTTTTTTTATAAAACATTTTTCGAGATATTCAGAGCTTCTGGTACTTTTTATACACCCTGTATGAAGTTAACAAGATTAAATATAACATTATATAAATACTTTAAATACCTAATAATGATATTTTTATTTAACAGAATATACATTATATATTATATTATATTATTTCAAAATTGATTGTATTATGTCACTGCATTTAAATAAATTTGTATAAATCAGCTTTTGTGTGCACTAATCCAGTGTAGTGCGAGTGACCGAATTTACTATGTATATTCCTTTCGTCTCTACTTGAACAGAGCTTAGAATTGATGCTTTTGTATATAGGGAGTGAGTTCTACAGGAGTCGAATGCGAAACGTGTAGTAAAAAGTTGAACGACTGCGTAGGACATTTCGGGTATCTTAATTTAGAACTACCAGTTTTTCATGTTGGTTACTTCAGATCGATCATCCAGATTTTACAGACAATTTGCAAGGTAACACAATTTTATCAAGATTCAGTAATTATGTGTCCTATATTGACGCATTAATATTTTAGAGACGCATAATTTTTACAGAGATGTGCTCATGTTTTGCTAACGGACGAAGAAAAGAAATCTTTTTCAAGCAGCATACAAAATCCGCAATCGGGATATTTAACGTCCAAAGCATCGCGTAAGAGAATATTGGAATTAGCGAGAAAGAAGACAGTATGTCCAAATTGTAAGTCAAATAATGGCCCTGTGAAGAAGGCTGGTTTTCTCAAGATTGTACATGAGAAATACAAGAACTTAAAGAAAACAGATCCTATTGTTCAAGAAAAGTTGGCTGAATTGGCCCCAAAGATGGAACGCGACATAGAATTTAAAAATATAGTAGAGCAAAACTACAGATGTGTATTTGATCAATATCTATATCCAAATGTGGTATGATTCAAAGAGAGTATATATTTATAATATAGAAGAATGTTAAAAAAGATATATATATATATATATATACATGGGTTGTCTCAAAAATAGGGTAGAAGTCACAATGGGGGCAAAGAAAGAATCAAAGGGAACAAAAAAAGTCTTATATCTTATATCAGATATTCGCTGTAGTTTTCGAATTAATAAAGAAAACGTGTAAGCCAATGTGCGGTGTTAAGCTGCGCCGCGCAAATTCTTAGCATGGCCCATTGTGTCTCATTCGACAGCGGCGGTGCGCAGTAAAGGAATAGCGCTTCACCGCCTGGCATGGAGGTCCTATGTGTTTCGCTGCATCGCGCCTACGCTATCCAAGAATGTTATTTTAACTGAAATTTTTACAATGAATATTTCAAAATGGTATAAGACGTTTTTGTTCCCCTTGACTCCTATGCCCCCATTGCGGCTCCTACCCTATTTTTAAGACACCCTGTATATGTATATATAGAATATTAAAGATATAAGAGATATAAATAGATATTTAAAGAAAGAAATAATAATGTTATGAATAATAGTTTAATATATTTCTGAGTACTTTTTTTTGCAATTTATATAATTTATAATATACGAATATTCTTTAAGGTGCAAGAACTTTTCAATAGAATTCCAACAGGCGATATCTGCTACTTGTTAATGAATCCTGGATATGCAACTCCAATGGATTTGATATTGAGAAGGATCCCTGTGCCACCAATTTGTATTAGACCTAGTATTTTATCTGACCTAAAGGCTGGTACAAATGAAGATTATCTGACAATGAAATTGTCAGAAATAGCTCTTATCAATGACGTTATTCGCAAGCAAAAAGGTGTTAATATAAATATGTACATGGAACATTGGGATTTTCTTCAACTGCATTGTGGTCTTTATATTAATAGTGAAATGTCCGGAATACCTCTACACATGCAAGTAAGCTCTTCTCAACAAACATTTAAAGATCTGTATATTCTTTTCTCTAATAATTCACACATTGATACTTTCAGCCTAAAAAGTTTGGTAGAGGTATAGTACAAAGATTGAAAGGAAAACAAGGTCGTTTTCGAGGTAATTTGTCTGGTAAGCGTGTTGATTTTACTTCTCGCACAGTCATTTCGCCTGATCCCAATCTCAGAATAGAACAAGTAAGTCTGATGAAATTGAAGTCGACTTGCTGCGATGTGTATCTAATAATATTGAATCTTTATGTAGGTTGGTGTACCTATATATGTTGCAAAGACTTTAACATATCCTGAAAGGGTCATTCCATCAAACATAGAATTAATGCGAAAATTAGTAAGAAATGGTCCAGATATACATCCTGGAGCAAACTACATACAATATAAGAACTCGCAAAACAGGCGATATCTTGGATATGGCGATCGGAATAAAGCCGCTCAAGACTTACAGGTAATTCACGTACCTACATTGACTTAAATTGTCAGGAGTTATATATTTTAATATACCATTGTTTTTTTTACAGTATGGCGACATTGTTGAGAGGCATCTCAAAGATGATGACTTAGTACTGTTCAATCGGCAACCATCTTTGCACAAATTAAGTATTATGACACATAGAACCAAGGTATTGGAGCATCGAACGTTCAGATTCAACGAATGTGTCTGTGCACCTTACAATGCAGGTCTAGTTTAACTTATTGTCCATACATGTTGGCTGTTTAATATGTTCTCTCTCTCTCTCTCCCCCTCCCTCCCTCCTCCACATACACAAATTATTACGATTATATTTAAAATTTACATATAAATATTATACTAGTCTGCAAATTAATACTTTGGGATCATTGTCTAAACGAACATAATCATTTTCCGTCGGTTTTTAGGTACTAAATACAATTCCGTTTATCAAATTGCTCCACGTCAAATTTTTGAAAAAAAATTGCCGAAAATGACGCTTTTAAGGTTTTTTATGACATTGTAACATCAGTAGTAAATTTTTTTCTAAATTTTGTTAATGCCACACAAAAATAGGAATTTAAAGCATTTTGTTTGGTTTTGGTGATTGTCCATTTTTGAGATATGACAAAATTTAAAAATATTTAAAAATATTTAAAAATCTTTTCCCATGTAATACATAGAAAAGACATTTTATTCGGTCGTAATACTTTATTGTATGTAGAGCTTTTACATAATACAATTGCCTTATACTAAATAAAAAATCAGTGAAGTTGACAATATGATAGCAAGATTAATGGATAAAATTCCTGGATAAAACATAGTGTTACAAAATATCTTATAATGTTTATATTCTATTTTGTCAATTTTATATTACTTTTTGATTTATAAAAACCTTGAAAATTGTTTTTTTTTATCTCTTTGATGCCATTTTTCTCAAAATTGTGATATGATAAATTTGGATAACGAATTTATGTTTATTATCCCAAAAGATACATTAAAAACAGCTGAAACTGTTTAAAAAATTTTTTTATCGCAGATCAATGTTATTAGGTACTAAGATTATCATCGGGGTCTTGTTTAACTCTTATTTGATTTAATATACATTAATAGATTTTGACGGCGACGAGATGAATCTTCACTTACCACAGACTGAAGAAGCCAGAGCCGAAGCATTAGTTTTGTTAGCGGTAAATGACTGATTAACATACTTTTGTAGAATTATTAAATTGCGTATAAATATGCTAAAATGTTTTGTTTTGTGTTTATAGAATAAATCCAATCTAGTGACACCTCGCAATGGTGACTTATTGATAGGAGCAACTCAAGATTTTATCACCGGTGCTTATCTCTTGACTCAAAAGGACACGTTTCTCCAGCTAGAACAAGCTAGATTAGCTCTTTGCCTTTTAGCTGGCTTGGACGCTTCTATGATCATAACTCTTCCTCCACCTGCAATCGTAAAACCGGCGAGATTGTGGACCGGCAAACAAATATTCAGTCTCATTATACGACCGAATAAGGAATGTTCTGTCAAAGCAAATCTAAAGGCAAAGGGCAAGACATATACCACCGGAAAAGAATTTTGTATTAATGACTCTTGTAAGTTGTAGTTGTACATTGTAATCGTGTCGTTAATGACCAAATATTCTTAAATAATTAAATTAAATCCATAGATGTTATTATTCGCAATTCCGAACTCCTAGCGGGTACAATGGATAAATCTGTATTGGGCTCAGGATCGAAACAAAATATATTTTACATTCTGCTGCGTGATTGGGGTGAAGATGTTGCAACTGCAGCTATGTGGCGTTTAACTAGAATAACAAATCACTTCAATTTTGAGAGAGGAATTTCTCTTGGTATCGGTGATCTTATACCTAGTCAAGGCCTTCTTCGAGCCAAGGAAATAGTGTTAAATACTCAGTATGAATAATTTCAAGTTTAAATTTGACAGGCTACCTCATATAAACAACCTCATAATAATAATCATATAATTCTAATTTTTTTTGTTTATTTAGTTACTCTACATGTAACGAATACATTCAGTTAATGGATCAGGGTCATCTCATCTGTCAGCCTGGATGTTCGGAAGAGGAAACACTGGAAACGAGAATATTAAACGAACTTTCGGTAATCCGTGACAACGTTGGTAAAGCGTGTTTGAAAGAATTGCATCCCACTAACACTCCTCTAACTATGGCACTCTGCGGGAGTAAGGGTAGTTTCATCAACATCTCTCAAATGATCGGTACGTTCAAGTAATAACATAGTGGACACAAATTTTAATTAAAGTGCGGAAAAAGCACTATAAGAAAATCCTGTTAGTACTAGGTGAGGGGAGATGAAATGTCAAAGGGTTTGCCAAGATATTAATTCGATTTTTTTATTTATGAAGCTTCAAAGTTGAGTACAAAATGAATGAAAATTGACTTATTTTTGTCTACACATTATCGAATTTTTTGAGAAAACTATTATCTTGATTACATCACCGAAGCACGCATTTAAAAATATAAATAATCTAAAAATCATTAGTTGCTATATATATCTTCAATTTTATCGAGCTTTCATAGCTGCTATATTGAGAGCATTCGAGAGAATAGATGTTTATATGAATCTAAATACACTCCCTTCATCACCATCTTGATTACTTTGATAAGTAAGAGTAATAGAATAGGATAAACGTGGCGAGCGTTTTCATCAAGTACCTATGTCAATAGAAGCTTGCTATAAAAGAAAAAATTAGATGCATTGCTAAGCGATATTTGCAGGTAGTCTCATAAAATATGTAACAGAGATGATAAAATCGAAGATACAGCAACTAATGATTTTTAGAATTACTTATATTTCTAAATGCGCGCTTTGGTGATGTAATCCAAGATGATAGTTTTCTCAAAAAATTTGATAATGTGTGTAAAAATATTTTTAATTTTTCATTCATTTTGTAATCAACTTTGAAGCTTCATAAATAAAAAATCGAACTAATCTTGGCAAACCCTTTGACATTTCATCTCTTCTCACCTAGTACTAACAGAATTTTCTTACAGTGCTTTGTCTGCAACAATTTTTTTCAAAATTGTTTCACAGTGTAATCATAAATATATTACTATTCTTAATTGTTTTGGTACTATTTAATACAACTTCTCTCTTCAGCTTGCGTAGGTCAGCAAGCTATCAACGGACATAGAGTGCCGGACGGATTCGAGAATCGTGCGTTACCTCATGTCTTGATAGGATCAAAGCAGCCATATGCTAAAGGCTTTGTGGAAAATTCATTTTATTCTGGATTAGTGTCCAAGGAATTCTACTTTCATGCGATGGGCGGTCGAGAGGGTCTTACAGATACTGCTGTAAAAACTGCAGAGACTGGATACATGCAGAGACGATTAATTAAAAGTTTAGAGGATTTGTGTATCCATTACGACATGACGGTACGCAACTCTATGCGCGATATCATACAGATTCCATATGGCGGTGATGGATTGGATCCTACGTACATGGAAGGTATGTGACACATTATTGTGCATTTTGTGTAAATAGAATAATATATTTTTTTTACAGGTAAAGACTAAAGAGTGTACGAGCATGTGAGGGCGAAAATGCCTTATAAAACCGAAGAGCCTTTAGATGCTGCTAGCGTGATTAATGCTACACATGAAATGCTACGCTCTGAGGAGTACGAGTGCCTGAGTAAGGAATTTAAAGACGAATTAATGTAAGACAATATATGATAAATATATGATATTTGGTGAACTTCTGTAACGCAGCTTTAAACAAATTAAACGTTGTTTTTTTTGTAGTTCATTCCTGAAATTAGTGGCGCGAAAAATAAAAATTTATCGACAGAACATTATATCGAATTCGTCAGTGACTTCGCAACTCGAACGTTTCACCGTCTCGCAATTAGTAGAGTTTATTCACACGTGCAAGGAGAAATATATGAGAGCTAAGATAGAACCGGGCACTGCTGTAGGTGCGCTCGCTGCTCAAAGTATCGGTGAGCCAGGGACTCAGATGACACTCAAAACATTCCACTTTGCCGGTGTAGCTGCCATGAACATTACGCAAGGGGTTCCCCGTATTAAAGAAATTATTAACGCGAGTCCTAAGATCAGTACTCCCATCATAACAGCGACATTGGTGAATAATTACTCTAAACACATGCATATTCGATGGAATAATCAAATGGTTTTAACCAACTAATAGCGTTTTTCACTGGCAGAGCTGGTGCGCACTCAGTGCACTTTAAAACCATTGTACACAAATCGACGTAAAGATGTACGTTTAAAAATATAGAAACGAATTAAACCGTGAAATCTTCAATAAATTTTATTATAGTATTTGATAAAATATACGTTGGGTATTTTATTAATTTAGATATATCACTTTTACATTCAGATTAGGTTAGTGTACAACAGCTTTAAGGTGTACTGAGTGCGCACCAGTTCTGCCAGTGAAAAACGCTATAATTCTTTATTTTACAGATCAATGATACGAATTCCGAGTTTGCCGAGCAAGTGAAGGCAAGAATTGAGAAGACGACCTTAGAAGATGTAGCTGAATATATCGACGAAATATATTTGCGCGATGATCATTTCCTTATAATAAAACTAGATATCGATAGGATTAAAACGTTAAAATTAGAAGTTGATGTTAATTCCGTATACTATACGTAAGTATGTTTGAAAGTTTAAGAGATTCTCGTTTTTTCATTGCAACTATTAATTTATTTCAATATACATACGTATTTCACAAGAACAAAATTTCACTTGATTTCTTTCATTTAATGTCAAAACTTAATATAGTTACAATGAAAAAAAAAAACAGGAGTTTTAGTTATATTTTAACAATAATTTGCTGCCATTATATATTTTTCGAAAGATAACGAATATAATTTATGATTTTTTTAGACTCTGCACTTCAAAATTGAAATTAACTTCAAAGAATGTAGAAAAGGTGACCGACTCAGTTATTATTATTCGACCAAATCGGAGTAAAGATAAAGACTCAAATTTTCCATTTCGTCAACTGACAGAGGCCATTCCAAATGTTATAGTAAAGGTAAAAATGTGTAATGAGATAAATTTTTATAAGTTTTAGAAATTTAATGTCCGCTTTTATTTATGTATTTATTTATTTTTGTAGGGCTTACCATCGATCAATAGAGTAGTTGTACATAATGAAAACCTCGGTAGTAAATCGAAATTTACATTATTTGTCGAAGGAGATAATTTTAGAGAAGTTATGGCAACACGTGGCATCCTTGGTGAAAAGACAAAGTCAAATAATACAATAGAAGTGAGTTGAAAGAAATCATGAGATAGTGAATAAAACATATTTATAATTAAGCTTCATTTTAGGTTTTCAAAACGCTCGGGATAGAAGCAGCGAGAACGACTATCATGTCAGAAATTAAGTCAGTAATGGAAAATCACGGAATCAGTATTGATTGTCGACATTTAATGCTCTTGGCAGATTTAATGACTAGCAGAGGAGAAGTACTTGGTATCACGAGACAAGGTTTGGCAAAAATGAAAGAATCGGTTTTAAACTTGGCATCGGTGAGATTTTCCATTTTTCATTGTTTCATTCTTTTACGTGCTTTTTTATAATACAATATAGAATTATTAAATTGAGCTTATTATGGTTCTTCATCTTTAAATTTGAGTAGTATTAAGAAGAATTGGAAATTCTTTTGGCAAACCAGTTTATTTACAGTTTGAGAAAACAGCAGATCATCTATTTGATGCAGCTTATTATGGACAAAAAGATATTATAAGCGGCGTATCAGAATCAATTATAATGGGTATTCCAGTTCCACTAGGCACAGGAATCTTCAAGCTGCTTCACAAATATCCTTTTCATTGTTTTATATATGAAATGTTAACTGTTTATGTTATATTTGTCATAAAAAATAGATGACACATATAATTGAATACACACACATCGTGTGTACGCCCACACGTGCGCACATATACTGCACAGTTATTTTCCTTAATAATTAAATACAGCAGACAAAGACGAACCATGCAAAAAGGAACTTCTATTTGATGATCCACAATTTCACAAACCATTGCATTCTGGAAGACGACTTCCACGAATACAACCGCGTCCACTATTGCAAACTTAATATTAATAAAATATTTTATATTTACTGACAAAAAGAAATAATTTACTTTAATGAAAAAAAGATATCCTTTCACTATACAGTTAAGATATCCTTTCATTTTATTATTATTCATTTTATTATTAATTCTTATGATCGTGTCACTTATGCATAAAATATTTAATTTATATTTGATTGTATAAACATTTATAAGGATATTATGTACTTTTATAAAGTGAATTTGTATCTATGATGTGAATATTTTGAATAGATGATGGAATAGATGTCATGTTTTCTTATATCATGAAATAGATGTCAACAGAAATTTTGTTGCTAGGAGACAATATTGTTTGATCTGAATCCGTTTCCTATAATCCTAACTACATCTTCGCGCGCATATAATTTCGTATGTACGACATTCGAATAAAATGTTCAACGTATAATTTGAACTCAGGATTGAAAAAAATATCGGGCATCGGGATGGTGAATGAGAAAGAATTTTGGACAGAAGTTCGGAAAGATATACCGCGATACAAAAAGAGAAAGCCACGAGTAGTTCCTGCCTTCACTATTCAGGCGTTGCAGGTAACACGTTATTAAGAACCATTTCCACCAACTCCGATTAACTTGATTTATTTTATTAAGTAATACGAATAAAACTCAAATTAATTAATAGAATTATATTTAATATGTCGAAAAAATATTAAAAACGAACTGTATATTAGAGATATTGTTTTAAGTAATTTAAGTATTCTGCCAATCACACAAGTGTGTGTGTTGTAATCGGAGTTAGACCTGAGAAAATGACGATATTGAGATGTAGAGTGAAATTTTCATTATGATTGAGATGAATATAGTGTATGATAATACCATGTCAATTTTTGATCACAGGAAAACACGGTCGTAGCAAAACCGCCGCGATGTGGACTGTATAAACCTCGTTTACCGAAACCATCGATTTTCAGAAAGTTTTACAAGCGCGGTGTATTCCCTATCTCTTTGGAGAACAACGGTTACGATCAGAAAATTAATTGGAAAGTGGACATAGAAGATTTAGATTTCCATCATTATTTGCCAATGTTCTTCGATGGATTAACGGAAACGGAACAACCGTATAAATTTCTGGTAGAACAAGGAATATCAGATATGCTGGAACATGGTGGACCAAAGATATTGCCCGTTGTTCCTCAATTGATTATTCCTATTAAGAGTAAGTTCTACAATCCAATTTAATGTAGAAAAAATATACCGTAATTAAAAAAACTTTGCTAGACGCTTTGAATACAAGAATGCCAGAGATAATCTGTACCACGATGAAAGCACTTCAACGTTTAGTGCGATCGGCCGATTGCGTTGGTGAAGCTTTAGTCCCGTATTTTAGGCAAATCCTGCCTATCCCAAATTTACTCAAAGACAGAAATGGTAACTTACTCATATTTTAATACTTCCTATATTCATATGCAATTGGAAATAAAATGGGTAATTTCAGTAAACCTTGGAGAAGGTATCGATTATTCTCAGCAAAGAGGAGAGAACGCTGCTGATATCATACAAGAAACGCTTGAAATCTTGGAAAGATACGGTGGTGAAGATGCTTTCATAAATATTAAATACATGGTTCCTACCTATGAATCTTGTATGATGAATTAATAGAGGCAGAAAATTACACTGTAATCCTTTTAATAGATTTATTCTTTATTCATGAAACTATCATAAAATCAAAATGCTTACAAAATTTAATATAACAAGTTATACATAACGTAAAGATATAATGTAGTAAAAAAATGTATTGACACATGGTATATTACAAAAATTTTGAAATTAATATATTACATATACAGGGTGTCTCAGAATGACCGCCAAATATTTCATGTGCTGATAGAGCGGACTAAACTGAGTCAAAAAGTCCTTTATCATTTTGCAATTTTTGCAATAGTTAACAAGATATTAATTACTAAAAATCGCCGAATATTAATTGTCAATAATTTTTTACTCGAGTATTATCAACTTTACAAAAAAAAAACAAGCAAGAGACAAAAATTATTTATTTTCTTCTCAAACAGCTCTAAGAATTTTTTCAGAATTTTTTATCAACTTTTTAGTACTGCATTTTCTTAATGGCAACTATTTTTACCAACATGAGAAAAAGCACTAAAAAATTCTTAAAAAATTTTTAGAACTTTATGAGAAGAAAATAAACAATTTTTGTCTCTTGTTTTTTTTTGTAAAGTTGATAGTACTTAAATAAAAAATTATTGAAAATCTATATATATTCGGCAATTTTTAGTAATTAATATCATGTTAACTATTGTGAAAAGTCCAAAATGGTAAAGAACTTTTCGATTCAGTTTAGTCCACTCTACCAGCACACGAAATATTTGACGGTCATTCTGGGACATCCTGTATAACTATAGATCTTATACACATGGATCCGCCTTTCCCGTTAGATGGAAACGGACAGTAAAGTATGCATTTTGTCTCAGCGTAGAAAAAGTGTATCAGAGCGGAAGCATTGAGCCTTGCATAACACACAATATATAATGCATAAGAAAATAAACCATCATAGTTCTTCATTTCCGTGCTTTTCATGATAAAATAAAAGATTTCGATCGGTTGATTTTCTTACACTTTATGCGTTTACGAAAGTCTATATTCAGGTCTTAACAGTAATAAAAATAGTAGATATTTTTGATGATGCAATACTATTTCGAAAAATATATTTACACCTTTCCTGTATCTTCTTTCAATGTTACAGTACGATTAAAAACAAGCTGAAATAAAAAAGAATATTAATGCAATGTACATATGTACTGATGCTTTTATATTGTACTTACCTTATTAGATTTGGTATCGGGATCAACAGAGAAAAAGCCTATACGTTCAAATTGAAACTTGTCATACACTTTTGCTGTTTTAGCTAGACTATTGTCCATGTACGCTACAATTTCTTTTTTACTGGATGGATTAATATCACTTAAAAATCCATGCGGTACCTCATGTATATCTTCTGGATTTTTGTGCTTAAACCTGAGAAGGGGGAGCAGGAATTAAAAATATTTCAATCACATTACAGAATAACAAATTTTTCGTAATAATTAATAATTTGGAAAAAATATTACTCACAAACGTTCGTATAATCTAACAGATGCCAATATTGGATGAGATACCCAATGTATAAATGCTTTCGGTTTATTCTTTTCTGAGACAGGATCTTGTCTAACAATTATATTCGTAATATTACCACTGGCATCCTTTTCGATACTTTCAAATGTTACTATAGTACCTGTATGCTTTAAGCCTACAGATTGCTTTGGTGTCAAGCGCCTAAAATTTTTCTCTTCAATCTGTAAGTATTGATAAATAAAAAAGTATTGATAAATAACTGCGAAAAGTGTTTAGAAAGAGGCAGACATATATACATTACATACTTCTTTGAAATCTGTGGCTTCAATATATACAATCTCATCAAATGTAATTTCATGATGTCCTCTCTCTGGTTCGTTAGGAAAATCGGATGTAGTGAGCTTTATGGCTTTCTCTTGAAGGAAATTTTTAATAGTCAATTTGATAGGCTCTAGAACCACCATATGTCGGGGAGTAGTAAGATTTAGAACATCCCTAACAGCTGCTTCCAATGCTGCAGGATCAATGGTTGCTTGTACACCAGTTACACCCATTTGAGCGCAAAAATTGTTTATAGCTTCGGGTGGAAATCCACGTCTACGTAGCGCAGTCAATGTAAACAATCTATAAAAAAAGGTGATGAGAAATTAGTAAGGCATTATTAGATAATCTTATAAAGGTGATATTAGACTATACCTGGGATCATCCCAATCAGACACTATTCCTTCTTGTATTAATTTAGCAATTTTCCTTTTGGAAACTACAGTATAATTGACGTTTAATCGGCCATATTCCCATTGTACAGGACAATAAATGTTCAAGGAATTGCAAAGCCAATAATAAGACGATCTCCGTGATTGAAATTCCTTTGTACAGAGAGAATGAGTAATATTTTCGATGCTATCGCACAAGCAATGGGTGTAATCGTATGTAGGATAGATGCACCATTTGTCACCAGTTCGATGATGCGGCGAATATTTTATTCTGTATGCGACAGGATCTTGCTTGCCTTCCTCTAAAGTTACTTTCATGCGTAAGGTCGCTTCTCCTTCTTCCAACAAACCATCCTTCATATCCTATTTTTTAACAAGTAAACAAATGTGTATATAATAAAAATTGAAGGGAACAATATGCTCAGAAAAATTTTTCATTACATTGAATAGTTGTAAGCTCTCCTCAATTGGTCTATCACGCCAAGGACTCGGTGGAGGATTGAAACCTTTCATTTCTTCATTGGATTGATGACAAATGTAAGCTAAGTCTTTCTTTATAAGCTCTAAGGCCCAGTCATACAATTGCTGGAAATAATCCGATGAATGTGTAATCGCAGCTGCTTTATAACCGAGCCATTCCACCATTTCCCGTATACCGATAAAAAATTTCTTCTCTTCTTTTTCAGGATTTGTATCGTCGTATCGTAAATAGCATATGCCATCATAAGCAGCAGCATATCTATGAGATTCATCTTTTTTACTATATATTTCACTTTTAAAACCAAAGAATATGCATACCCGAAATTGATATTAATAGCCTTTGCATGTCCAATATGCAAAATTCCATTGGGTTCTGGTGGGAATCTCGTTACCACTTTGCCACCAGTTGCTTTCAAATGTTTTTGCAGCAGATAATGTGTATTTGGTGTTACAATATATCCATCGGTTTTATAATTTTCTCCAGGTTTGTGAAATTGAGTTTTAGTCTTCAAGAGTTCGTTTATAGTTTGGGCACCTCTCTTCTCACTATTCAGTAATTCCTTCTGTCCTGAAAATTAAAAATTAAATCCTTCGTATGTTTCATGTAATTATGCTCATGTTGGCATTCTAGCTTAATAGACATAATTAAATTTATTAATCTATCGTTGAACATAGATATCTAAAATATTTTTTCAAAAGTAGCCATATATAGCTTACCTTCCTTTGCATCTTCCAGCTTTTTTGCTTTCGTCTGCTTGTCCTTTGGTTTCACTTGTTTAGGTGTTTGTGCAAGATCAGAGTCAACTTTTGGACCCAACAGATCAAGAAGTTGGACATCAAATTCATTCTTTATCGCTTTACCGTCTGCCCATTTCAAAATACTACGTACTTGTTGCATCAATGGACCAGAATTAAAGTGGTACCTATTCAAATAACAAATAAATTGTAATTACTTATTATAAAATAACTTATTGTAAAGTTTTCTATATTTTGCATATTCAAGATAAAATTTTATTTACCTCTTTTCCAATATTGCATCTTTGTGTGTTTTTATAATCTTCTCGACTTCTTCTTCTATTTGTTCAGGTAAAACTACTACTCCTACACCACAAGATTCCTCAAATTTAGCTGTATCAACAGCATTACCCACATTAGCCAACAAATGAGCCAGTGCGGCATCAATCCTTTGTATACTATCTAGTTTCTTCTCAACTATATAATTAGTAATAAATGATATCTTATCTATGATCTGATTTTTAGTTTTGGAAGCTAGATGGTACAGTAATACGCCAATATCTTGAGTAATAGCTCCATGTTTAGCTGCCTACAAGAATGAAATATAAATCCTAAATATATAAAGAAGTCAATTTTAACGATACACATCTTATCATTAAATAAAAGCTGGAATCATAAACATATTACGCGAACAATATAATTGTACACTATGTATAAACAAAGAATAGTGATGTAATATTTCTAATAAGTCACAATAACATACTGATTATACATATCTTATAAGGGAACCAAAGTAATCAATTCTGATTTTAATGAAACTTTGTATACATTTAGGGATATAGGTTATATAAAAAGATGAATTTAGAAAATGTTGAGGTGGAAAAACGGTTTAAAGGGGTGAAATCACCTCTTATGTGGTAAAGTAGTTTTCAGTTTTCTCTGTTATATTTTGAAAATTATTCGAAATATCAAAATGTTTTATACAAAAACTTTATAACAAAATTACCTCTATTCATTTACATCATTACAATAATATTTTTTATAAACAATTTATTTTTAACAAAAATAAATTTTTATTTTCCAAAAATATTGACGTGGACGAACAGAGGTAATTTTATTATAAAAGTTTTGTACAAAACATTTTTTGATATCTCGAATAATTTTTAAGATACAACAAAAAAAGCTAAAACCGAGTTACCTACAAGGGGTGATTTCACCCCTTCAAACCGTCTTTCTGCCATAACTAATATTTTCTAAAGTCATCTTTTTATGTAACCTATATGTATACAGTTTCATTAAAATCAGAATTTAATACTTTATGTGATTCTCTTGTTAAAAATACTTTAATTAATTTTGATAATTATATAATTTTGAGAGAATAGAGTTCAGTATTTTGATGAACAGCTCTATACTTAGTTATCTGTACAAAAGTATCAATCCTATAAAAATATAAATCCTAAATAAACAATTCTCCTAATAATGTATACAATATATCTTGTCAATAAGGCCCAATTTCATCAACACGAGATTAACTTCTTGGAATTAGAAGAAGATAAACAGTAAATTCGGCCGAGATTACAATTAATTTTATATTGGTCAAGCTGAGTCTAAATAAATAAAAGATACAATTTTTTTCAATAAAGATAGATATAACTCACAATGTATCTCGTACGACATGTATCAAACGAAGAATGATGCAACAATTCTAGTGAATCGCAATATAATGGATACATAATTATACTCCTCATATTCGTTTCTATCAGTGCAGATTAACTTTAATCTCGGTTCAGTGTAGATTAACTTTAATCTCAATTCACCTTAATCTTAATTTTTTTTTATATTTCTTAGAACTAAAAGAAGATGAAGAGTTGAATTTTCATTAAACTACAGTGGTAGAAACGGGCATTATAAATATTATGATTAATTTTGGAAACACAGAAAGCTCGGTGACATTTAACATCCAATCATAACGAGATTGCCGATTCGCCGGCGAGTCTTCACCAACCTCGTTTATAGTCAGCTTAAGATTCTTCGTGATGTTAGCATTTTTTAAAGTTTCCTTGGCCTTCTGCTCACTCAAGCCGATCGTTTGAAACAGATTCACGTCTTCCTCGTTCTCTACCGACATTTTACTTGGAAAATATAGCTATCACAAATCACTGCAAGTCACAACCACAGGAGACGTAGAGACCACGTGCATCATGCATCAACCATATGGCATATATGTAAGATCCTGCGCACAGTGATGTCAGTGATGCGATTTTCAAAATTCCAACACTCGCAACCGCCAACTAGAGTCCTAGATTTATCAGAGAGGCGCAACCGGCTTAAGTCAGTATGACAAAGGTACTAGGGAGGGTACTAAACATGGCTGACATGCTATGAAACTGCCTTTAAACTGTCAAACAAGATAAGACAAAGTAATATAAAATTATATTTAAATGAATCGTATCAATTCTTTAGAGGCAATATTTATGTACTAATAAGTCAGTTGATTAATCAGCGCGAAGGAAACTTCCAACAGTTGCAAAACAAACTTTCTGCTGAACGCAGCCATTGTCATTATAATCGCTTTTGCGTATCACCATAATCTCTTAATTTGCACTGCTGTTAACGGAGTAAAACTTTACTCGATAGTAAAGATTCTCGATAAAATTATTCTTGAAATTAAAAAAAATATTATTGCATTACTCAGATAAATAATTTTGTATGATACGTAGAAGAATTTCATATGGTTTAATCTATGGAGTATTCCAACTGTTTGGAATGAAGTAATTTTAAAGTCATTTGTGATTGCTTGTTTGTAAATTAAAACAGAAATGTTTGAAGATAAGATATTGTATAATTGCAGTATTATGTTCTTACATTCAAGAAACATTGAAAAAAATGATAATTGTGAAACATATATATCTACTGTTAACGAACAAGTAATCAGGGCTTTCTGTATAATACCAGTAATAACAATTTAGTCAGCATGATACTGTTGAAGAGCAAGAATGAGATAGAGTGAGATAGAATATATAGGATAAAATGAAATAGAAATATGTCACTAGTACTATAAATGGCTGCCAAGTCATGTGATTGCAACAGCGAATCAGAATGCGTAACACCGGTTGCGCCTCTCCGATAAATCTAGGACTCTAGAACAAACTATGAATACCGCCCTAAAAGATGTGAGTTTGCGGTACTTTTAAATCTAGTGACTTTACATTATGCGCAATGGATCATCTTTCTAATTACACCATGGTCTATGGTATATGATCATATACAGGTTTGACGTTCGTATACAGGTTTGTAAATAAATGTTTTGAAACGCTTTGCGAAAGTAATGAGTGTGCGGGCCAAAGTTTGGTGAGAAATGAAAATATTCTGGCGAAGATGATATTCAACGATGTTTATGAACTGAATGAGAGGTAGCAAAGATGACGCCTAAACGGAAGGCAAGTATATTTAGGTTATAGCAATGGAAGAACGAACGTCTACACATTATATGCACTTTATTCGTCATCACAATAATCGCTTTACTCTTTATTGTTTTCTTCGTCAATTATAAAAGATTGATTTTACAATTTTTTCGGTTTAAGAAAAAAATCTTTTCCAAAATATATACCTTGTTTTTTTTATAGCTAAATGAGTGTATTTAAAGTAAATGTATTTGATTTTTAGTAAACGTAAGAAGGAAAGTTCTAGTGCGGTCCATTGCAGAAATTAACAATCATTAGATTATTTTTGTATCTAGAACTTGGCACTAAAACTTGCCTTCTTGAATTATCTAGAATTTGTATCTATTTTACTTTCAAGTTCCAAAAGGTTATACTAGTTTACATCTATAAAACTTTGTATGACCTCTCATGTGTTAAAATATACAATATGAGATCATTTTGTAGACAACCAGTTCAGAATCTACATCAACGACCAGCTCAGGATCTTCATCGAGTAGTTCATCGAGTTCAGGCAGTGAATCTAGCTCGTCTGACTCAGAGAACTCCAGTAGTTCTGTCAACAGCCAAAAAGCATCTGATACAGAAAGAACCAAGAAAAAAGCGCCGTTTTCAGCCACCCGTCATGTCAAGCCTAAAGCCGAAACAGTGGTTGTGCCGCCATTGGAGAATAAAAATAAAGATAGACAACCACCAAAATCCAGACCATCGATGTATTCTTCTGAATCTGAAGAATCACCCAGCAAAGCAAAATCACCACAGAAGCGGAAACCACCGGCTAAACCGAAAGCTACTGCTACTGTGGCACCAGTTGTTAAGACGCAGAGATCTCCCACAAAGCCAACACCTACATCAGGACAGCATAAAGCTGTATCTGCTCCAAAATCTGTCAATGCCAAGCCCAACAAATTTTCTGGTGAATTCATTACTCTGATTTTGTTGATTATTTTATATTCTATATGGCATTTATATTTCATATTTAAGATTGTCTTAACAAATACAAACTTTAGATGACATAAATCAGTCATATAGAGTAGAATAGGGTAACTGATTCTTGATCAGCCAATTTCGAGAGTGCTGTCTAGGATTTATAATTTTGGAAATTGGAATGCGTTTGATGTTCATGTCTATTGCTGTTTATATGTTTTACTTCGTTGCTGTTCTCATAGCACACAATGCTCGGTCTCAGGAACGAGATTAAGATCTCGTTCAGCATATTAACATTTTTGAAATATGATGCCTATTTGAGCATCGAAATTATTAGAAATTAATTTAATTCGCGAGATTACTACAGTGGTTTAATTGCGTTTATATAGTCCAGAAATTTTTCGGCGCGCAGTTTGTTGGACTACAAGTATGGTATACATGTCAAGTACATATATAGCATATTTAGTGATTCAAGATTGAATTATTTAAGCATTTTAAGATTTAGTTTCGACCGATATAGGGTTCTAGTTTATCAAATATAATTAAAATTATTTAAAGAATATAAAAATATATTTTGTAAGTTTTTTTTAGAGAAATTGATTTATTTGTAACACCTCTTTTGATTACTTTTCAAGATGTGGGAGAAAATGTATTTTAGATCGTGAAATGCAAACTATTGTTAACGTTTCTCATAAAGAAAGGATCTCTGTGAAAAACGAAGAGAAAACACAAATCTCAAAAAGGACAAAATACTATCAAATGTTTTTGTCTGGAAACTTTTTATCGCGCGTCAATGTACAAATCCCTAGACTGCACTGCAAATAAAATATGTTTTTACGTTTCAAAAATAAATATGTTTTGATAACTTTTAAGGTTCTACAAGTGTCAACAACAAATCTTCCGAGAAATCTGGGAAAACAACGGAACCTGTCCAGAAGAAATTGAAGAAGAAAAGTATATTCAGTCCAGAAAATAGTAGTGAAAGTGACAGCGGCGTTTCGGCGAAAGTTGGTGCAGTAAAGCCAACAAGTAGTTCCGTAAAATGTTCCAAAAATCTACCGGCAAAAGTAAAATTGAACGACACCAAGCAAAAATCCATAGCATCAAGTAGACCCGGTAAACTCTATATTTATGTCTGTCTTCTACAGTAAGGACTGTAAATTTTTTTTTAATGTAACTTGTTTTTTATGTATTATTTCCTATAGTTGCGAAGCCTGTACAACCACAAAAGTCGGAAAGTTCGGCAAGTTCTAAGAGTTCTGGTGGTTCGGCATCCTCAGGTAGTTCGGACAGTACTTCTGATTCAGAATCATCCGAAAGTGTTACCAGTTCTCAGCCTCAACCAAAAAAGAAGGAAATGCAATCTAATACACTAACGAGTAGTACTGTAACGAGTGTACCTTCTAAGAGACCCTCGGCAGCAGTCGCCCCGGTAAAACCGCAAAAAACTGTTACAAGACGGCAAGGTTTGTTTAATTCCTTATCACACACACACTATACGTTGATACACTAAAAAAGAAGAGAAAAATATGATTTTTTTCTAAACAGGTGCTATAAAGAGTGATAACGATGGAGATGCATCCGCGAGTGAGAAGGATATGGATGATCATGAAGCTTCATCTTCGAAAACAATGACAAAAGGCAAACGGAAACTACAAACACGTAAAGGAAGTAAATTGCTCCAGTTACAAGCGAAGGCAGATAGCGATTCCGAATCTGATACAGGTATTAACAAAACATGATTTTATACTTTGAAAAAAGTTTTGCACTTGCTCAATTTTATATTTTTGTTATTTATTTAGCCTAATTTAAGTTCTTTTATTTTGCAATGATTTTCTATAAATTATATCAAATCATATTTGTTTTATTCGAATCTTTTTTTCTTACTCATAGTAATATCGCTCATTTGCTACAACACGAGTAAAAAAACAAAGTTTTCTGGAAAATAAGTTTGAATAATTTGAATCATTAAAATTTTGTAATTTTAATTTTAAAATGCAATTTTGAGGTAATAATTGATCGTAAAGAAATAAAAATATGTGCTTTCAAAATATGTTTTGTGTTTACATTTTCATTCCTTTTTGCAAGAAATTTTTTAAAAGTCACAATTTTTTAATTACATTGAAGCAAATGAACGATATAATACTTAGACAGAGATATGATAGCATGTGAGCATATTTTTAAATTGCGCCAATTCTCATGAAATTTGCATTCATTGAAAGTAGCTGAAAGCAAGAGGAGCACGAGCAAATCGCCTGTCAAACGCGTTGGACCGTCCGCTGCCGCCAGACAATCCTCTGGTAGATCAACACAAAATAGCAGTACCTCCAATACCACAGGTAGTAGAACAAATCAAGCATCTTGTAATCAAGCATGTGCATCGCAACAAGAGGAACGTGAATGTCCGTTGGCTGCGTCCTGCAATTCACGAGGTCATCTCTCTGGAAAACTCGATTCGCACTTTACTCTGGAAGCGTGTCCACTGTATCACAATACCACGCCTCAGGCTTGTGTGTAAGTTACATCTCAGATTTCAGTTTGAGATAACATATCTATTGATATGTTAAATTAAAAATATATGCGTTTAATGACAATCATAAAATGATATTGACTTTTCCAGAGAGTTTTATAAAGAGAGAAAGAAACGAGAAGAAGAACGTAAAAAGGCGATAATGAATCTAGCCAAGAAACCCAAAGGTGTTCATCAAACTACCGAGCAACGCAATTACCAACTTAAAGTACGAGAGATGAGAAACAAATGGAAGGGTAATACTGGTGACGGTAACGAAAGTGACAGCGGCGGTGAATTGCAGGGGAATGAAAAGGACAAACAGCCTAGACTTAACAATCTCACACCTGATTATGACTTGAAACTGTTTATGGAAGCTCAGGCAATAGCCAGTGAAAAAATTGTAAGTATTCAGTTTATAACAAGGGCAGACTTAGAAATGTATTTCACGGATTTTGCATGTTTATTCTGGGACACTAAAAAATAATCCCTATAAAGAGAGCTGTAGGTTCCACCTAAGGTAGGCTAATTTCTTGAAAAATACGCATTTTCTTAAAAAATGTTTTAGATAAAAGTTGTAAGGTTTTAAGTGGCACATTTCATGAGAGAGTGAGTATGATCTTGAATAGCGTTGCCAAGGTCACGCATATACACACATAGGGTGTTGCATTTTAAACGATCACTCTCCAAAATTTTCTTTGTCAGTTTGTTTCAATTTCAGAGAAAAATATTTTGGATAAAAGTTATATAGTTTGGAGGGGGACATAAAACATAATAGTGTGATTGGTTTGACCTTGGATAATTATTTCAAGGTTACGTAAAGGTCATCATCAATTTCTTAAATAGAATGCTCTACTTTTGATAACAAATCCTTGTAGCTGACATGGAGACCTTTCCAAAATGATATAATGAAGTTCCCATTCGTCAAAAACTGGCGTTGCTAGATCTTGAAATATAATACAACATTATATTATGAAAAAGAAAAAAAACATTAAACTTTATTTTTATTCAAATGCCTCGACCTTGATAAAGCCACTCAAGGTCAAATCAATTCTATTTTATATCCCCCTCGAAATCATGAAACTATTATTTGAATATAATTTTTATTTGATATTTTCAGAGATAATAACTTGTAATACTTTACATGGGCCATCCTGTATATATACATATATTAGAGTGATCCTTATTTTTCAACTTTTACATCCTTTCTGCGGCACTTTGTAGAATGGTTTCAATCTATAAAAAATAATCCCTGCCAAATTTCAGCTCGATGGAACAATGAGACTCATTAAACATTCGAGTATCCTTGTATTATACTTTTTACACTACCAGTATTGGTTCTTAAAACACATTTTTTTACAAAAATTGACCTAGAAAACTTTTTCTTTTTTTAAACATGTATGTCTTGTTTTTCTACATTATGTGAGACCTTATAAGTTTCATTTAAACAATTAGGTAAATTGATAATGACTAAAAAATAAAAATAAATAATTATTGTATTTTTCAATTATTCGAGCTAGAAAAATTGATTCATGGGTTAAAAAAAAGTATCAATAGTATATTTGAAAAACAAAATGAATTTAAAACATAATGGATTTCATGTTTTTATTAATAAAGCGACTTTTTACATTTAACATAATAATTAATAATTATATTATAATCGTATTTGTTATAGTTGTAACACATTGTAAAAAATTTTATGTGACGTTGACCTGTCTTCTCAAGGTCAAACAAGGTCATCATCTACTTTTCTCCTTAAAACCATAAAATTTTTGTCTGAGACATTTTTAAATTTCTCCTTTTCGAAATACTCGCGTGTATTGGTGTGTGTGCGTGCGTGCGTGCGTTGCACGAATAATTGCTATTTAAAATTTAAATTGATATTTATTAAAATAAGGTTGAAAATGGGCTATTGACAATGAGTCAAGCTAAATTTCCGTGCTAATTATTATAATCTGATTGTTATAAAATTTATTTTGCAATCGTTTCGACTTATGATAAAGTCATCTTCACTACGATACATGTATACAATGTCGAGTCAATAACTTACAAATAAAAGTAAAAAGAAATACAAGATATGGTAAAAAATGCATGCATGTCGGTTGATGTTTAATAATGTTTTTTTATAATCCATATACATGCGGTTTTTTATCGTATCTTTCGTTGCGTGTATTTATTTTTATTTGTAAATTATTTTGACTCGACTATCGTACTGAGGATAACCTTATTACAGGTTAAAACATTTATAAAATCAGTTTTATATGATATTAGGGGCCTTATTCTCGAAAAAATTGCGTACGAAAATACTAGGGAAATCATAACCTGTAGTATTTTCTGTAGTAATATATCCTGTAGTATTTTCGTATGTTTTCACGTACGATATTTTTTGAGAATGTAGATCATAATATAATTATTAGAATAGAAATCTAGTTTGGTTCATATTAGCTTATTTTCACCCTCGTTTTTTTTTTAATTTATTGAGCCTTAAGTTTATTCTTTATTTTTATTTTGATATTTATCAAGTGTGCTCTTCTCCTACATATCAATACTTATTTTTAAGGAAAAGGAGTTACAAGAATTTGACTGTGGAGAGGGTAAAAATGGTGGCACCAGATTTGTCGAAATGGGAAAATGGGAAATGAAAGTTTGGTATCAAAGTCCATATCCTGAGGAATATAGTCGTGCTCCTAAGCTTTATCTTTGTGAATATTGTCTGAGGTACGCGAAAAGCCGTCAAGTTTTGAGGAGACATCGAGAGAAGTGTCTGTGGAAGCATCCACCAGGACATGAAGTATACAGGTAAGCATAAAATTTTCTATTATTTACACACCCATACAACACATTTTATATTATGAAATATATTTAAAGATAAAATAAGGTAATGTTTTGATAAATATATCTGCAAAGTATTGATGAATCTAGATTAAAGGAGATTATAACAATTATAACAATATTTATAACAATAAATAATTAAATTTCTCTCTTTAAAATACTTTTCATATATGTATTTTGGACTATATATATATTTTTTTTGCTAAAGTTATATAACACCTACAATTTGGATAGTATGGAATGATAATCCCCAAATTATCTTGTATTTGATTTATTGTTTTATAGAAAGGACAAGATAGGCGTGTGGGAAGTGGACGGTAAGCGATACAAACAGTATTGTCAGAATCTCTGCTTGCTGGCCAAATTCTTCCTGGATCATAAAACGTTATACTACGATGTCGAGCCGTTTCTTTTCTACGTCATGACAATTGGCGATTCTGAAGGCTGTCATACCGTCGGATACTTCAGCAAAGTGAGTACATATCTACTTCGTGATTTGCCATGTCAAACTTTATTCGCTTCATAGAAATATTTTATGATTGTACTGCTGTTATTTCTCGAGTGTCAATATTGTAACTGTAAAAATATCGTCGCTATAACGAATCATTCTCGCGAAGCCCTAAAGACCTTGAAATTCTTCATCAGTCCGAATTCGATGGAGTCGATGAGTTTCATTTGGTCTACACGATCCCCGAGTTTTCTTTTCGTGGCTTAGCTGGCTCACTCCGTCGCCCTCGTAATGGCATCCACGTTATAGCGTGCACGGATTACGCGAACAAGGGTGTGCCTCGTAGAGAAGAGGGTGTCTCGTATCTCTGACCTTTCTTCACCCTCCCCTTTTCTCTCCCATTCTCCTTCTCGCCGTCGCCGAGCCTGGTGTACACATACACGTTGCCTCAAGGAGCGAGGATGGGAACCATACATGCCTATTTACCGCGGGACACAGCATCGCCGGGAGTCGAAATCTTTACCGACGTTCAACGACCTCTGACCCTGGCGTTGGCAAGACACGCCGCCAATTCGCATCTCCACCCCTGCTCTCAACCCCTTCTCTCTCTCTCTCTCTCTCTCTCTCCCCCCCTCTCCTCTCTCCCTCTCTTCGTGAGGACGTGGTGAAAATTTTCTCTGGACTTGACTTAAACCTTTTCCGTCGCCTTCCCTAATTCCTTTGTCTCCTACCGTCTATCCTCCGCGACCGATCCGTCTCAAAACAGTCTTTTTCTTATTTCTTTTTTTGTTTTATGCAATTTATAGAATCGCGAAGCGAGATAAAAGAGAGGATTATCCGTTCTACAAATTGTTGATGTCTTGACAAATGGACCATTTTGTCAGACTTTTAGTACTTATCGTTCAATCGAGACTTGATTGTTTCATTTCATTCATTATACAGGGCAGATACTTCCTCCGTACTATCCTGCGGACTTTTTGACCAACTTTAGAGCCAATATCCCCTTAATGAGAAAGTTGCGGCGCTTATAGTCTTTCAGTAATTAACCAATTCCGCAAATTGGTCAAAAAAAGTCTTCAAAAAATGATTAAAATGATATCCTGTTATATAGAATTTTCTTGATCGATTATTCTCTTTTTGACTTCATTTTTGAACGAACGAGTGTTTTAGATAAAAGAAATTTTTTTTTACTTTTTAACAGCCGCAAATTCAATAATTAATGAATGGCAAAAGAATCTCAGTGACAATCGATCGAAGATGTCACTGATAGCACAGATTGCACTTAACATCTATAGTCCTTATTGTTATTGTCAAATTGCGTTATGTCTCGCGTAAAAGAGGGTGTGTTCCGTCATAAAATATTCAGTTAGATTCCCGAAGAGTATCCTTCCTCGTTCAGAATTATATCGCGACATACGTGTGAGCTCTTTGTAAATCCCATACGAGCCACTTATCTCTCGATTTGAAATAATGTTTCAACTTTAAAATGTTAGTTTCAACGAGAATATAATAACGAGAGAGAGATATCTTTAGATTAATGATGTCGTCTTTCTATTTTCGCCTTGCAAGTGTTACATTCTCAAAATAATTGCGTCGTACATCACTCTTTGATCAACTTTTGAATAAGATGCCTTAAATCGGAGTAATGTCCCTATTGTATATCAATATCTCGGATCCAGAACAGACGTGTGTAATTCTGAACACACATTACGCGCGCGGATGCGAATCCCTTTACCTGCGAAAATAGACTGACATTGGTTCCCGTTTCGCGGTATTAATATCTATTAATATCTGCGGATCCCAGCGTATCTCCTCTACCGGCCGACTGACAAATTATGTTACACTCCGTACAAAAGGGCGTAACTCTCTTCCTGCATCCGCAGCGGTGGCGGTGGTGGCGGCAGCAGCGACGGCGGCGCGAAGTCAAAATCTTTATAGACGTTCAATGACCCCGACCCTGGCCAGACGGTCGCAGGGTAACGCCGCCGCGCCGGCGGTGGCGGTAGTGGTGGTAGTGGTGGTAGTGGCGACGGCCGGGACACGAGAGATGAAGGGTGCGAGGGTGTATGTGTGCGTGTGTG
>NW_017257819.1:2001419-2027065 GCF_001594055.1 Mycetomoellerius zeteki | reverse complement strand
AGAGCGCGGTGTGGGAGAGGAATGAGGGTGGCCCTGCTGCTGGCGTATGTACGCTATGCATGCGCTTCAGTAGAAACTCCACCAGGTGGAGGGAGATGCGAGTGCAGGGAGGGTGGTCGGGTGGTCGGGTGGTTTAGGCGGTTGGCCGATAGCGGTGGCCCCAGAGAGGTGGTAGTTGCCGCTGCGGAAGGGGTTGTGCCGACGATTGCGGAGGGTGTTGGCGCAGGAGGGGAAGGAGGGCGTCGCCTGCCGCGTCGGGTCGTCAACCTTTCTGCGGCACTG
Organism: Mycetomoellerius zeteki; assembly: GCF_001594055.1. Taxonomy (NCBI): domain Eukaryota; kingdom Metazoa; phylum Arthropoda; class Insecta; order Hymenoptera; family Formicidae; genus Mycetomoellerius; species Mycetomoellerius zeteki. The sequence continues at coordinate 2,026,783 of NW_017257819.1, read as the reverse complement.
CGACGTCGTCGGGGTCGTTATTATTTCCTCCTCTTCCTTCTTCTCCTTCTTCTCATCCTCCTCTTGGTCCCAGCGTGTCTTTGCACGCTCTAGTCGTTCCCATCGCTCTTCCCCGTCCTTCCGGTACTACCTCTTCGAGGCGCGTGTTGCTCTCCTTCCATCCTCTTCCTCGTGTGTCCCGTCTTTCCGTTTGGCTCGTCTTAACACACGCTCCTTCGACGCTACCCTCCATGTTTCGATCCATCTTCGTATCCTTTCGTTCGTTCGCTCGTACGGCTTCCGAGGTCGCGAGATCTTGCCTTCGACGATCACTCATGCGTGTACACACCGTGCCTCTTTCTCTCCCTCTTTCTTCTTCGGATAGGTAAGCAGTTCGCGCCGGTGTCTTTTATCTTCATATTTTTGTCTTTTTACATAAGGCTTCTTGTCTTCCTCGATCCATCTCTCTCTTGTCGCATGCGCGTAACTCTCGCAATAATCATTCACGCAAGCTTGCTCGATTAATCTTATCGCATCTTTAGCATGTTCAAAATATTAACGCTAAAAGATATTAATGCGTTTAAAGATATTAATGTGTATAAACGTGACCGTTTGATTTCGTACGCTATCCGCTATAAGGAACTTGTTATCAACGTTGACCCGATATGAGAATCGGACGTTTGCATTTACCGCTAAACCCGAGGCGGATATCCGAGCTCTTACGTTTCTTATACGTTCCGTGATTACACCGTCGTTGTCGTCGTCTTGTTCTCCTTCTTCACTGATCTTTCTAACACGACACCACCGTCGATCGTGGTGAATATCGAGTCGATATTGAATTTCTAAGCGTTTGCTTGTCTTTGAGCACCCGCAACGTTCCATCGACCGGTTTCGCTCGCTCGGCCTGCTCGCCCTCGTTGCCTGCTCGCGTTTCCTCGCGTCGAATTTCATCCCTCTCTTCTGTACTCGCTTTTCTATCCCTCTCGCTGTCGTCGCCGTCGCGTTAAACCGCAATGTCGGCGTCTCACCTTGATGTTGCGGAACGGCTACCATCTTGAGATGACCGAAATTTCCGAAAGTAGCGAATAAGTAGGAATTTTGGCAGAGTATGGATTAGCCGGGCTGGTATCATTCCGTGTCACCCTGCGGTCTCTGGATTACGAACTGTCCATCTTGCTCCTGATCTCTGCGGACGCAGAGAATAACGTTTATACAGCTGGCGGGAAAAAGTTCTCGAAGATGAATTCAGTTTTAATCTTATTCTAAGCGGTTGCATTTTTCTTTTTACGACAGGGAAATCAAATGATTTTTATTTCTAATGAATAAACGACGTTATTTTATTACGTGCCTTAGATCGGACTTTTTTCCGAGCAACTAAAAAGAATGTAGGGAACACGCAGGCTGTAATCACAATTTACTTGGGCAGGGTAGCTATATTAATGACAACGTTCAATCTAGCGATTTGAAGATATGTAAGTCCGGGTAGATCACAATTGAGCTTCTTTTGATTTTATATTCGCAAGAGTTTTGCGAAGACACAGAAACGATGTTTCGAATCCCCCAAAGTAGTTTACAATCGTTCATTGCGAGCTCCGACATCTCCTCCATAAAAGTTGCCCAATTCTCTGCTTCCTCCTCGTAACTTGACCTTTGACTATTCGGCATTTTGAACGACACGGTCGTTGACCTTGAGCCATCTGTCTATTGACCTCGCGAGTGTCGCGGTCGTCGACCTCAACCGGAGTTTCGACGTTGAACTTGGGTAATCACGCTTGGGTAATCTTCACCTTGAACGGTGCGAATCCGTCCTCTGGATTATCAGGGATTCGCGGAGGCGTCGATTTCTGTTGTCGATGCATCTCTCTCACGTCGCGCATCTTCATTCGCTCTGCGAAGGTGAAATTCTGATCAAGTCCAAGGCAACCGAGCAGAAATTAAGAGGGTCGGATTGAGGCGTGAACGTTTACAGCTTCCGCCGTATTTACTGAGACATGAAGACGAGTTGCTCTTCCGCCATTTGAAGCCTCTTTCCGCGTGTATTTGCAAATAATGTACTTCTTATCTGCCGCAAGTAGAGATAATTGGGCCGAATGTCGTTGCTATGAATCTCAAGTACATACTTGGAAAATATTTGTAATTGTTTAACACATTTTACATGTCCCGAACATCTTTCTTCCTTTTCTCTCCAGGAAAAAAGAAGAGAAAGAAAGATGAATTGGTGGAAAAGTTCAGCCAAAAAAAACAAGCCTAATATTATAAATAGAATTCTGTCCTGAATTTGGTCGTGAATTATAGATCTAAAGTGGACTTAAAACTCGGAGAGTAAAATACCATTCAAAGCGAGTGAAATGTAAATGTTACGAAAAATTAAATCTGCACTTGGACTAATTCGTTACTCTAATTAATAGTTGCACTCTGTTTTGAATGAAATTCCTATGTAGAAGGATGATGTATATAGACCAGCATGTATGCTTCGAAATTAATGATTTAACAGATGTCATTAATATTGTTATTATTATTATTATGTTTGGCATTTTTGAACTCGCAAAGCTTGTCAGGGATAGATATAGATCGATTATAGTAACCGCCTTGAAAAGAGAAGGTTATTGCCATAACGTGACAAGTGCACGAAACTGGTCTGATCATCTTTATACAGGTGAACGTTGAATCTCTCTTATGAGAAGACACGCCATATGTTGAGACTTCCGCAAAGCGCTCCTCGCTTTAAATCAGAGTGAAATAGGATTTGTGGATATTGCGCGGAGCCGCGCCATATAATCACTCTAATAATTTGAATAAAAAATTCATTCCTAGCTTATATGAGTGCCCGCGTTCACTTAAATTAGAGTGACAAATCCTTTCTTTTGGTGTGAATATTGCAATCATTCTAATATACTATATGTATAGCCGTGGGTGTAAAACCACTCTACGATATTTAATAGAGACTGTCCTTGTACTGTTATCATTAATACTTTTTGCCGAACTTCTAATACTAAAATTGACGTTAGATGGTTAGCAGTGACTGCGTATACTCGTAAATAAAAACTTTCGCCTCATCTTTATATGCTATAATGAGCCTTATTCGTGTTTCACCGCTAGTGTGTTGTAATGTACATGTCTTGTTCAAAGAAAAAGATCCAAGTGTCTTCCTCCGATATTGATGAATTTATAATATGTTATTTTGTAGATGAAAATAACGAACACATATTTTTTTATACGTTCCCTATGTGCTTTTAAGTCAAACACTCCTTAAAAAAACAAATTTTTTCTTTCGAAGCGAATATCATCGAAACAATAAAACATAGAAAAAAATATTTGAAATAAAAGTTTCAAGAGTACGTAATAATTACAATAAAAAATTTTTTATAAATAAAAATTTTTTTATTTTTTTTTAAACAAAAAAATTTAAATTATAAAGTATTCTTGAAATTATTCAACTTTTATTTCAAACATTTTTTCTATCTTGTAATTTTGATGATATTCGCTTCGAAAGAAAACAACTGATTTTTTTACAGAAGTGTTTTACTCCTTAAAAGTGCGATAAAGCACGTACGTGTCAAAAAATACGTGTCCCTTATTTTCGTCTATAAAACAACATATTAAAAGCTCATCAAAATCAGAGGATACTTGGATCCCTTCCCTTGCGTTAGTTTTATGAAAATTTATTTTTTTTATTGTCAAGCTGCCATATTGGATCTGTCACTTTGATTTTCGAATTTCTAATATTAAATTTAAATTAAAAAAAAGTCCTTATAACAAATCTTTAATAGAATTTGTTAATTTTTTAATATTGACATTACTTAGCGGACTGGAGGCCTTTATAATGGCTCTAAAAGTGTCATGTTTTGAGGTAAAGGGGCGGGGAATACAGTGAATTATAATCTTACTTAAGAAAAAGCTATGAGATTTGAAAAATAGACCTATTCGCTCTCCTATGGTTAAATTAACATTTGAATGTGTTAAAACTTTAACACAAAAATTTTAACAAAGATCGGTTTTAACACAATTGTTTTTTGTTGTATAATACAGAATGGAATTTTGAATCGAACGAACCTTTAATATTGGATATATTAAGAATAATCAGAAATCGATAACAAAAATAAGATAATTCGGTAATCCAAATAATTTAACTTAGCTGCGATATGTACAAGAGTATGACCGAATAAAATGGAAATGCATTGCAACGATATATTGACCTGATCTTTTATTTCTGTATTATAATCTGTGTAAAATAATTAATTAATAGCAGAGCATGGAGTTTAAATAGGTCCGAAATATAACTACGGTAACGCGACTGCATGGTTTTAATAAGATTCAGACTGTATTTAAAAATCGTCCTTGATTGGATATCCCGAAAAGGCGAAACGCATGTCACATATTCTAGATGGAACCGGTTCTAGGGGCCGACAGGTCTCAAATGCGGGGCCCGTTTTCCGATCCTGAAATCCTTGCGTCGCATCGTCTCACGTTGACCGAGGATGCAGCATGCACCGCTTCTTATAAGTAAAAGAAAATTTTCTGTTAATTTGTTTTTCCAATCTTTGAATCGTTGACAAATATTGAATAATCGCCATAATCGAAAAGTTCTCTTTTATTTTCTAATATTGCGGGCTCTTGCGCGCACACACTCACGCACGCACGGATATATCGCGCACTATATAGCAATCTATAAGCGCAATATTCTTGTTGCAATATTCATTTCCTGCCGAACTGTCTTCCTTTCTTTTTCTAATTTCTATGTTATTGTACAAAGCTAACATTCTCGAAGATCGTATGACATACAAATCGTTTACGATTGAATATAATTGATAAAATAACCTGCAATACAACTGGAATCTTATAATATGGCTGAAATAATATTAAAATTTTCTATGCTTTATATATATAAATAATTAGTTTCTTTTTCATATTTTTAACATTTAATTTCTTTTATTTTTTACTTTTATTTTAATTTTTTATTTTTTATTTTTCAAATTCTTTTCTCATTACAGTATTTTTAAAGATATACTCCACTATACTATTAGAGAAATGTATATAATTTTGTATGTAATATAAAATATATTTTTAAATATATTTTGAAATCTCTATCACGGATCAGGAAAGAAATAGTGCACGCGTAATAAGTACATTGCTATATTCTAATATATGTTAATTTGTTAGTTTTATTTACAGCTTATCTATATATTTAACTTTTCACATATGTTTGATAATATTGAAGAAGAAATTTCGCGATGCACAAATAGCAAAAAATTAATGAACAAACTGAATTGTAATTCAAATTCCAGCGACTTAGTCAGACGGGCATTCGACTCGATTGGGAAGAGTATAGAAATGTGCGAGAACCATAAGTAAACGAGACTGTGGCGTATCCTCTTACGCAGGTATTCTAGACGATAAACAGCACGAAGGGGACAAAGAAAAATAAGAAGGTAACGGACAGCGAAACGTGCATATATCGAACATCAGTAGCCGTAACATTGTTGCCTGCATTTTACGATAGCAAAAACAAGGAGAACTCGGGTGAATCCTGAGAAAGTTCTTGAAGAGAGTGCATCAATGGATGACTAGGCAAAATTGGGAAGGCTATCAAAATTGAAAAGAAACAGAGTATAATCTGAGTGTGCCTGGCACGGAGCACGTAACGCGCGAAAAACAGTTGACGCTGCACAAACGGAAATCCCACGCGATTTTCTTAGATTATTAATTGCCTTTCATTAAAGGCGTATGCTTCGCAAGTGTGAGACGTTCTTCGCGCGCGAATTTTCATTTGCTCGATGAAAATGCATCTGCTCATTCGCAGCTGCGATACTACTTGCGTGCTATCTGAGTCAATTTAAGCCGGAGCAATGTTTGTCCGTAATATGTACTCGCATTCGAAACGCAAGCACGGCGTGGTATTATTTTTCCTGGGTACATCAACGAAATACCTGTTTCGGATGGAGAGGAGGGGGGAGAGGGAGAGGAAAATGGATACGCGGGAGTTTGGTGAAATTCAATCCTCATCCTGATAGGGATGACGATAGCGAAAGAAAATAAGCGTCGAATAAAAGCGTTATCGATACATTGCGAACTGTGTAGCCAAATCTTGATCTCAGATTAGAACTATAGGTTAAATACTCCTTCGCTGTTTATTTATTCCGATATAATCCGTCACGCAGTAATATCATTCCAATATAATCATCAAATGAAAGGGCACGTCGACAACAAAAGTTTTCGATCGATCATATTCACTTGAAATTTTAGGTTTTGTCGCAAAATCTTCGTAGCAGTCTCATCCTTGAATTTGAAGATTTTGATAGAGTTTTTACGGAAATATATAAACAATAATTACCATGCAACAGCAAGAAACGAATATAAATTTTCGCCGAAAGTATTAGATCTATTGCGCTTCCCAACCAATCAGGATCCTAGTAGTCACGGAACTATCTGGTATTCGTGTACGATGTGGAAGTCGCGAGATAAAACACCGACAGGATGTTTCCACTTTAGGCGAGAAAGGGCGTGAAAAATCGGCGGACGCGGTTTCCGTGGAAACGCGACGATCCACGGTCGCTCAGGGCTCATTTGCCTAACTTCCGGCGGTGCGCCAGTTAGCCCGTCACGGACGGCTCCGCGCGTTATATATCCTGAATAATGCATAGAGAGCAGTGGAGTGAGAAGGAGAGCGCGAAAGGACGAGAAAGGAAGAGAAAAGTGAGCGATGAAGAAGACGAGGGAAGAAGATTAAGGGAGAGGGGAGAGAGAGAGAGAGAGAGAGAGAGAGAGAGAGAGAGAGAGAGAGTAGAGTAGAGTAGAGTAGAGTCGGGCCGTCGTACCTGCGCCCTTCACGAAAGCGGTTTGGACCTGTGAAAGGTCCGATGAGAGAAAACTCCGTCCGGCGTATATAATATAATAATAAATAGACAGACACAGGGATCCTTCTCAGTCGAGCATTTATACTCGCGCTTTATACTAGGCCAGAGAGGATAGGCGAGTGGCGGGAAAAAGGCGAGACAGGACAATAGTGGTCCGAGATCCTTGGTCTGTCTCTGATTCTCTCGCCGGATCTTGGCTGAAAGACGATCGATGAACATTCACGTCAACTACCGATCGGATTATTTAAAATTATTTTTTTACAATTTAGATCCATCATCTTGCCTCTAATTTGAATCAATGCGCACTGTACACCAGATTGCACCAGATGTAGCTCGGGTAGATCTTACAATCGTTGAAATTTTTCTTTTATTCTGGGTCGCACGGGCACCAGATTGCATCAGTCTGACAAGAAGATCGATCGCAGCGATCTGAAGTATCCCTTCTCGCAATTTCATAATCCAACGGACGGAGTCATGGAGGAGCGAAATGTCGGGAATTCTTCGAGAAGCTCTCCGAGCAAGTCCTCTGGGATGGAGGACTCGGAAAGGGCGGCGATCAGCGCGGGGGAGGAAAGAGGAGGCCGACAGGGGGATCTTCCAGGAGACGAGAGCTCCTGAGGCTCGAAGGAAGAGCAGACGGAGAGCTCCCGGGTGGACGGAAGAAAAGGATCGGCGCGGGAGAGGGGTCGCGCACAGGACCACCGCAAAACGGAGGAAGCGAAAAGGATGAAAGAGACGGCGCGGCGGTGGTAGACGGGACGAGACGAGACGGGCAGACGGGCGGGTGGGGTACGAGGGTGAGAAGGACGAAGGACACGAGGGTCGGGCAATTTTCCTTAAAAATATCCCGCAGACGGTGGCCCGAGAATGAGAGGGCGAGGAGACGGCTAAGGGTGGCTGCTGGGAATTGCAGACAGGCAGGCAGGGATAAGGGATACTAAGGAGGGATGACGTAGGGTAGTACTGTCAGAGAGTAGTACGCGTAGTAGTAGTAGTAGTAGTAGTAGTAGAGATCGTCGATACTATACGCGCCTCGCTTCGTCGAGAAGAGTTGGGGTAGGCTCGCCCTCCGCCGCCATCCTACCATCCGTTCAACTCTCTAGCCGTCCCCTATTCCCTTATCCGCCCCCGCATTCTTCCTCTCGCACTATCTCGCTCATTCTCTCTTGATCTCTCAGTCTCTCTTAACCGGCAAAACCTCGCCCCGACTGGGGTCGATCGATGCCAGACAGTACTGCTGTTCGCGCGACCAAATCCCGCCGAATGTACATCCACAAAAGTGTTCCCGCGATCTCTCTCTCTCTCTCTCTCTCTCTCTCTCTCTCTTCCCGTTCCTGAAGTTCTTTGAACGCTCTTCTCCCGTGGATAAAGAAGTTATGGTGGCATACTTATCGCGGTTTCGACGGCAACTAACACTCTAGTCGATAAGAATCTAGATTTGCATTCTCTCTCTCTCTCTCTCTCTCTCTCTCCAGTTGCTCGTCTGAATGTTTACGTTGATGATTACGAAGACGCGAGAAATTTTTGTAACATCGTCTTTCCTTCGTGAGAAAAACCCACATGCACCCGTTTTTCGTCATCTCCATAACGTGTGTATGCAAATCGTGTGTATGAATGGAGTTAAGCGTCTACACGTCAGCGATGAAAGGCTCATCTGCAGAACTAGTGGACGCCAAACTGCGTCAATGATCAGTTATTAATCTTGAGTCATCTCCCGACAATGTAACCGGCAGATTTCCGCGGATATTAAATATTAAATAAATACATAAATATTTTTCGAACATTATAAAACATAATGAACGAGCAAAATTTGAAATCTTATCAAGAAATATAAACGATAACAAAATTTATGTAGACATCGCCATACACATTTATTAGCCTGTTTCTTCCGTACAACAATAGATTCGGTCGAATAGGCAATTATTCGGGATCTGTCTTTCGCCATTTTACCCTTGGATGTCGCGTATATTATTGAAACTTGCGAAAGTCTGCGGGAAGGGGGAGGCGGCTAAGAGCATCATCTCGCGGCAGTTCAGATCGAGCGAACTTGAGTGGTTTTTTCCGGTTTTTTTCCGAATGGACCGCCGGATCGATGGCCGCCGTCTACAAGGTGTTTCAAAAGAGAAGGAGGAAGAAGAGAAAATCGGAAGATGTATATACTTCTTACACTTGTTTGAATTGCTGGTTGCATTTTCATTTTTGCGTTCTTATTTTTTTTTCTTCTATTCGCGTACCTCTCACAACGTATTGAAGGAATCAACGTAGTTTAATTTAATAGAGAGAGGAAAAAAGAATGAAACGGCAATAACTAATAGAAATCTTTGTTTCTATAGACCAGACAAAGAAGTACGATCAGGTAATAATGGTCCAGCTAGGATTTGAAAGGATGAGAATATGCGACGAATAAACCGAAGCCATAGTGGATCATCCCTTTTTCGAAATCCAATGGTCACCGTCTGTAAGCGATGCATCCATTGTCTACACACATTGAGCATGAAAATTTTCAGGGCGTATTCTTCAAATCGTTGAGCTTTGCGAAAGAATTTTTTTCTTGACGGACAAAATTGACCATATATTCCTTATAAACTTCGTGATAATTTCCCATTTTTGCTAGCCAAATTCGCAGAGTAATTCGCAGTGATGAGAGCGTTAGAGCTACTTGTAATTCATTTATGTTTCTGCAAACGATATCATTGTAAAATTAATCGAGCTTTAATGAGCTTGAGAAGTCACGTGCTAAATAGTTTTGCTCTTACACGGTGTCCTCATTCGATCGACTAGTGCATGACGTGCTAATGGGGAACGTGATGTAGCAGCGATCCAGTTCGTCACAATTCGCAGAAAGAGAAGCTCTCGATATCTTTCGATGACGCTGATGTTAACTCATCGGCTCAAACAGTTACATGGGAAACGCCTGCGATAAGACTTTACGTACACCCTGTGTGTTAACAGGAACGCTTTGTTCGGCATAAAGAAAGTGGAGGAGGAAACTCGGTGCATCTAAATATAGAAGTGACTGTCGCGAGGAGGTTGCACGGCCATTAAGCCACGATCACACCGTCTCCCTTCGCTCATGATCAAGCGATTCGTGATAATTCACACATACATATGCTGTCTAATTCTCGCACATTATTTAATTCTTGGACTTGCATTTCTCGCAACTGACACTTTAACGAGTATTTCATGAAAAGTCGAAAGCTTATACATATTTTAATCTTTACCGTCAACCTAATCGACCAATGTTAATTCTTAAATATGTAGGCTCTATCATCTCTGCGTAAATATTTCCTGACGTAAAAAAACATTTGACAATTAACATGCAAAAAATAATGAAAAAGAAACTGGTTAATAACATTCTATTCCCGAGAAAATAATTGTATAAATCTACACGGATAGATTTTATTGGAGTACCTAAAAATGTAAGTAACAAATCTGAAAATAATTTTGTTGGCTCATCAAAATAATAATATAGAAAACTTAAGCATAATGAACATGCTGCAGGATGTTTTAACATTCTAGCAAATTTAACCGTTCTACATAATTATTTCGATAGTTCAACATTATTTTTGGATCTGTAGCTAGTTAAATTTTTAGATATAGCAAAATTGTTTTTTCCATGCAGATAATTGCACTGAGAGAAATGTTTTAATATAATCATTTATTTTGTTGATATGTGGCTAACAAATACTTCCTTACTTTTTCATTAAAAAATTTTGATTAGAATACAATTTTTTAATGAAAAAGTATTTGTTAGTCACATATCGACAAAATAAATAGTTATACGTACTAAACATTTCTCTCGGTGCGCGAAAATACATTCGTACTCATGTTAGAATTTTTATCAATATATATTTTTTATTAATACTAATAAAATTGTGAGAGGAGAAAATGGAGAAGAAAAAATAGGTTTATTATGGATGTAAAGTAAATTCTCTTATTAAATTCGTAAATCAAGATAAATAAAAAGTACTCGACTGCAAACACACACACACACACAGTCGCTATAATGTTATAAAAAGGTTTTATTAATCCAATATGTTCGCAATTGCAGCGGCAAAAATTTTACCGTGTCAATGACAGACTGCGATCCCTCAGGAGAGTATTCGATGAATTTTTTATCTGTCCTTCCACTCGGTCGAGTACGTTCAATTTCATTAGCAATCGACTGCTACAAAGTTCTACTTTTGGCCATGTGTATCGACCTTTTGTCAAGAATAAAAGAAAAAAAATACGGAGACGTCCTACATCAATTGAAAAATTGCGTGCTTGTTATAGAAGATTATAGGTAACAGAAACGAATTTTAGAGATTAGGCTCCATTAGGTTTTGATTGAAGAAAGTAATCAGCGATGCTCCATACACACACGCACACACACACACACAGAGTTAATTTCCATTTACGCGCGCGAATCCACCTCGTAAATATCCAGTTATCGAAGTGGAAATTTATGCCGTCTGTGCTCTGTTGAGCAGATCTCGCGACCGGTCTCCTGAGCCCAATGACAGAATGACGGCACAACTGGCACCATAAATAAGTGGCATCGCAAAAATTCTGGTCGTTGCGAGTCGCGTCGCGCGACCAACTTACACGCTCCATAAACACCTCCCGCAATAATACGAGAGCGCGCTATTGTGCATGAGATATGAAGTGAGGGAGGGAAATGTAGGAAAAGCGTTATTTATTATATTCTTCGGGAATAAGCATCCTAGAAGTAAGTTCGCGGATCGAAGATAAAGAAAGGAGACAAGACGCGGAGCACTTTGGAAAAACTTCGTCATGTAACTTAATGCCCTGTAAAAATATTTTCTGGATGATCTCGATGGACGTATATAACGCCAATATCCAGTAATGTTTTTTTTATCGTACAGTAAAAAATATTATTAATCGTTATTTTATTGATATTACAAAAATTAATCAATTTTGTTTTATGTATTTTTTAAAATTCTATAGTACCACAAAAGCATAATTTGATCAACTTTTCACTACATTTTAATTTTATAGAATTTATCAATTTAGTTTGTAAGAAACTTGTACAATAAAAAATATTTTATATTTTGCGTTAAAACCGATCTTTGTTAAAAATTTTATGTTGAGTTTTTAACATATCGAGTTAATTCAACATAACGTGCTTGTATTGTTTAAAAATATTCTGTATTAATATTCAACATTTCTTAGTCTTAAAACAACATAATTTTTGAGTAAATGAATAAGTAACGTGAAAATAATATATTTTAAAGTGTAAACTCTGAGCTAAATGAATAAAATGTGTTAATTTAACATTTATGATATATTAAACTGACACGTATTTCATTCATTTATGTTCGAATGTACGTCTAAAAAAATACATTGCTTTTAAGTTATTTGTTCACTTTTACTCATAAATTGTGTTATTTGGACATTAAGAGACATCGAATATCAATTTAACACAAAATATTTGAATAATAGCACATCATGTTAAATTAACACTCGAATATATGAAAAATTCAACACAAAATTTTAACAAGAACTTGAATGGATCGGCTTTAACACAAATACAAAATATTTTTTACCATGTATATACTGTAGGTATATATGATGATTACGAACTTCTAAGACGTGATTAGGCTCTATGCTGCTTCTCCGCTCAGATATACAGGGCTAGAATTCTGATTAATTGTTTCTCGTTGATGGACACCGGAGGGCCTCTCAAAGAGGGGGTAAACTAATTGTTAGAGAGAGAGAGAGAGAGAGAGAGAGAGAAAGAAAGATGATTACAGCAAACTTCGCCCGCGGTTGGACAGAATTATTTGATTTGCCTTATTCGAGTGTGCGCTTTCTCGTGATCGCTCTCCTCTCTTCTCTCGCAGACGTTCGTGTTCGTTCACCTACGCGTCGTATGGCCAACGTCATCGTCGCCGTCGTCATCGCCGATGTGTTTATGAGCGACAATGCGAGAGACAAAGGAGATATGTGTGTATATACGATAAATGCGCCTTGCTTGCTGCTGATTCACGTTCCAATAGTTCTTTCTTCTCTCTCTCTCTTTCTCTTGCTCAGTTTTTTTTTCCTCGCCGTTTGCACGTGCGTCACCCGTTTATCCGCCGGTGCGCGCTTTACGACACGCGGGAAAGGATACTGACCGATTGCAAGCCTTTTTTGACCGACGCCACATTGTCGTCGTCATCGTCATCGAACGTCTCTTCTTTCTACATTCCTCGAGCGTTCAGGCAGTGAATTCACCCGAGATGAGTCACGTCAGCCGAGAGGATCATTTGCAAGCGTTTTTCAACGATCACGCGGACCGATCCGATGTCCCTTTTAGCGCAAATCATGCGTAGTCATATGTAGGTACGATACATGCAGACGGAAAAGGGAAATGAGAGAGAGAGAGATCGTTCAAATTTATAGACTCTGAGCAATATACGATATGTCGGTGTAACTATACTAATTGTGAGGAAAATATTCTCGTTGTACCAACAAGAAATATAAACGAAATGCATTCTGATTATAGAATTTTTATTATGATAACTGAATTCTAATTATTTCGATAAGAATGTTTGATAGATTTAACTGTATAAGTATTTGATTCATACCTTTATGGTTGAATCTACCAGAATTCCAATTAATTGCAATCAGACTTTTTTCTAGTTAGACTCAAGCACAATTTACACGATGCCTTCGCTAGAAAAAATTTGGTTTTGATTAAATCAACAAAAACGTCCAACAAGAATGGTACTCGGGTGAAACTAAACAAAATGCCATTCTTGTTGGGGCTTTTTGTTGGTTTAACCAGAATATTTTTTCGAATGGTCTCTCCAGCGACTAGCATGCTGCGCGGGAAATGGCGACGATATAAAACAGGTCACGTACAGGGACAACAGAATTATAAGGGACAAATTAAATTCGAGTCTCGAGCATCCGTTCTTGAGATTGCGAGTTCGTAGAAATCAATCGGGCACGCACGGGGATCTTCAATGATGATAACGAGCCGTCTACGCGCTTTATTGATCGAAAAAGAACACTCGCCATTAATTTAACGCTCACTCGCTATCTCACTCCGAGAACTGTGAATTGTGTGCGGGTGCATGTAACGTAGTTGAAATACCATCGACATGCGTCGCGCGTTCCCGAGGCACGACGGCTCTCTCATCGTTCTCGCACCGCGTGTGATTATTTCCATACAGCCTCGTAATTTAAAAATCAATCGCCGATCGATACGAAAATATGTACAATCGCGTGAAAGCAACACTGGAATCTGAATAGAAAACAAGCCAGAAGAGTCGGCTTAAGACTGGTCAGAAATTTCGGTTACTAGCCTGCAGTATTAGATCCTAAAACGGTTTGGTCTGTGCTTGTTTCGACGATGACGGTTGCAAATCTGGCCAGTTTCTGGTCATCTCGCAAATACTGGTCAGTTTTTCGTCAGATTTTTAAAGAAATTTTTGGGGAAAGGAGACATAATATTTATTTATCTGTAAATTACTTAATTGGCGTTTCTCTTACTTATTGTTAGTTGATGTAAATTACTTGTTTCGGATGATTAGATAGCAAATTGATAAGTTTCTGCAATGGTTATCTGGTAATTATCGGTTTATCTTTGACCAGATTTTTCTAGAGATTTTTAGGGAAAACACGTAAGCATGCGAAAACTTTGAATGTCCCGTATTAAATCGATTTATTATTATTTGTATTAATATATACATCTTTTATATTTTTATATTTTTAATCCATTTTTCTGTTGGAGCCCATTGGTAATTTTTTTTCTTTTGATAATTTAAACTTCCGAAATCCCGTGACGATTTCACTGGGGCGTATTATTCGAAATCAGATTTCGGTTTTCTATCATCCCGCATTTTTTCATTACGTCTCATTCGAATTCATTTTAATTTCTATTTCGTCATTATTTCGTATGTTGTTTTGTTGTTTTCACACTTTTAGACTATGATTTCGTGTGAAATTAATCGCTTCATTCCTTACGAGCTTTCGTTTCCTTTATCCCGGATTTTCGTGCTGTGCCTCGCCCTCTTCTGTTACTCCATCTCAAAATTGAATCGTCACGCAGTACAGTACGGTTTGTGCGGTTCGATCACGTAGCATGAGTTCGCGCGCCGTGGATCTTTGATGAAATTATTTGCCTTCTCGTTAGGAGGCTGGCTAAGCTAATCGAAAGATCCAGAAAGGCGCGCGTATGTCTATACGCCTGCACATGTGAGTGCGCGCGTATGTATACTGTATCATTTCCACGGCGCAGATGGTGCGGTTGGTCGCTGAGAGACGTATGTACATATATTGTTACGATCATTGATCTGTTTTATTCCTCTCTCGCACATAGAACGCGACGGGCCGTGGCTGCAGCTCGCGATCGTTAGTCTATGCGCTACCTTGCCGTGTTCCGGAGATGAAGGGAGACGAGAGGCAAAGAGGGAGGGAGGAAGAGAGAGAGAGAGAGAGAGAGAGAGAGAAATGCCAGTATCGATTCCGGCGAACTATATATCTGCGAAAGAAGCTGTACTTGCCTCCTCAGCCGAGAGGACTGCATTATCTTTCTCCATCAGAACGACCAACGAGGACCGTGCCGTGATTATTGATGCACGAGTCAGAATTCTGCGCGGGTATAGTCCTTGACGCGTGCATATTGCAACGAAATGGAATAAGTGTTCGATGCACCGTAAGCGGTAAATTGCGGGGGCCGTAAGTCTTACGACATTATTATAGTGCAACAACGAGAGATCGATCTAAACCAGAGGTCTGTTCTGAATTGTAGTTGAACTAGTGTACACTTAAAACAAAACAGATATGCACGCAACCGCTCGAAAGTATTTGTCCACTACGTCTTCCTTAATTAAATGAAGAATAGAGAATTGTGAATTTCAGTCTTCTATTCTAATTTTCTAAATGTTAGACTTAATATATACTAATAATAACATGAAAGGGCTCAAAATTTTCTATTTTAAATCATAAATGTGTAAAGAGAATATAATAGAACGGAATTTTAGCGCATAAAAAGATACGTTCAAAAAAAGTGTAGGCAATTTTTGAGCGGTACAATATTGATTGAAATTTGGCAAAAGCGAGAAAGAAATTTTTAGCGCGGTTCAGTACAACGATGAAGAAAGCCTTTTGATGTGATTTATCGGAAGTATGTAAAGAAATATAACGCAGAGTAATTGTGGAAATCAAATTAGAGTACAAACATGAAATAGCGATGTAATATTGTAGTTTGCGTCTTTCGATACCGGAAAATATATCCACGACTTCCACGTTAATTCGAATCCCATCGTTTGTCATCGCCGATCGATTTCGAACGAGCTGACAAAGTGCTCCGTCGTCTTTACGCGACATCATGCAGGGGCGACCGGCGAGGAAACGAGATCGACGGAAGGGAAAAGAAAGAGATAGAACAGGAGGAGGAAAAGTACATGGCCTCCTCCATGGTGGTGTCGGTGGGGACGTCGAGACGGCCCTGAGCAACGTGGAGACTACCGGGCCCAAGGACGTCGCGGGCCCCAGATTCCCTCTCTGCCTCTCTCCTCTCTCCTTTCCTCTTCGTTCTTCTCTTTCTTCTTCTGATCTCCCTACGCTTTTCACGGGACCAACGAAGCGTTTTTTAATCCGCTACAATAGGACCCAATGGATCTTGTTTAGCCTCATTACACTGAAAAGTCTTGTTGTATTCATTGAAATTAATAAATCCAATCAGAAAGCTACAAATTAGATACTTATAATTGCATTCTATCAAACGTTCTAGTCGAGATAATTGAAATTCAATTACGATAACCAGAATTCTGATTCATTTGATCAGATTTTTACTTGTATTTCTTGTTGAAATTTAATTACGATAATCAGAACGGATCTGGCTGGCGTTACGATTGAAATTTTCGGCTCGATCGTAACGAGAACGATGAAGAACGGTGTTACGTGCGCTTTACAAGAATTTCTAAACTTCAACGTTGCAACGAAAGAATCTTCGATGCGTTTGAAATCGATGGATCCTTTAACATTTTTACATTCCTCGTAGGAACGGGGAATGAATAAACTCGACCAGGATGACTCGGGCTTGGGCACTCGTTCGCTGACTCATTTCCATTCCCGTTGATTTGTCTCACTTAACTCGGACGACCGGCCGTCGAGACAAGTAGTCGCCCTCCTACACTAAATCACTATACTTTCTCTACCGTTTGCGTTCTTCAACTCCAGTACTGTCCGTCCGATGTTTTCCAGGTATCATATATTGCCGATACTGGACATTGTATTGGTACATTTCGGGCATTGTGTCACAGCGATACTCCTGTTTCAAAATGTACTTTCTGAAGAAAAACTATCCTTATTTTTTTCTTTAGTTCCCAGCGGTTTGTCTCCCCCCTTATCCTTCTGACGCAGACGGACCCCTCGGGACGGTTGCTCTCTCAGGGCCCAAAGTTCCCCTTCCTATCACTCTCCTCTTTTCATGTGGAACGCATCTTTCTCTCTCTCTCTCTCTCTCTCGCGGCAGTCGTCTATCCCTATTTTGTTCCTTTCTTCTTCATCCTCTACTTCGCCAAGTTAACACGCCGATACGCACACGTGGGCCGGCGTGTGCACGCACACATCGATCGCGGGTCGTGTCCTTCGGACCGTTGCTGCCTCGGCAGTTAGCAACAGCACGGCCGCCGCTCGGCCGGAAATACCGGGTGTCCGAATACCATCGAGATCATCCGTTCGAGGGTCTCGTGTGTCGAGGCATTTAAGGATCTGCGGGATGTAACGAGCGAGCGGAGATCAGCCTCGTGCCGGAAAAAGAGTCGTGTCGCGTTGCTGCGTCACTGCGCGCGAGGCATTAAAAAGTATAGAGTCTTAATCGTCGATCCGCGGACACTCTTGTGTGCGATTTTGCACGAATCTTTGCACAAGAGAGAAAGCAAGAAGGCTGCACCAGGTGCACGATGACTCTTAATTTTGCGGAAACCACACGTTGAGCAGTTGATCCTATTTGAATTCATTCCCGAGAAATAACTGCGATTCTATAATATCTCCTTTTGTTCTGCACTCAACGAGATATATATTCTCATACGTACCGTGGCCCCGTGCGGTACTCCGCGGAAAATGATAGTTATCGTCTCTGAGATATAACTTTTAGTCTCGGCTGAGAGATTAAGCTCTTCTTTCACGATAAGAGAGAGGGGAGGGGAGAAGGGGGGAGACGGATGGAGGGTGGTTTTGCTTTCTTTTATGTCTGTTAGATGATTATTATTCTGTTGCATCTCTCGACGTTTATTTCGAAAAATACATTGAAAAATACATATAAATATATTAATGATTTCTACTGATATTAATAAATTGTTCATATTCATTGCAAAATTTAATGCGTTGATTAAACACACGAGATTCTTGCGTGGACGTACCCTTAGAGAAATTGCATTTTGTCGCGCCTGTTGGATATTAACCGAATGGTTTCGTTCTTTGACAACCATTCTCTGCTCTCTTCTTCTTGCGATAACTTTTTATACATTTGTGACAGGACATATCCTTCGTGTATTTTCTTTAGTGATGCTGTACGTGCCAAATTAACGAATGAAGCAGCTGGACCATTTACGTCCGACTGATATCCTTTTGAAGGTTCTCGGCACCACAGGACAAGGACTATCCAACGCCCAGAAATTCCTTTTCAGCACAAAATGAAACGGGAACGACGATGTCAACAGACATGACAAAGGCAAAAGAAGCTTCTCGATCGTACGATATCCTAAGAGGAATATAAAAATCGGTTATTAGAAAACGCGAGACACTCTGTATATCGGACATTCATTTTGCAAGTGCGATAAGTAAGATTTCGAGGTGAGTTTAAGATTTCACTGCTGGAACGATGCCAATTACCACGAATTACAGTGCAACCAAAATTGAACTGGTTTTATGGATTGCAAAAATTTTTTTTTACAGAATTAAAATACGCACAAATAAAAAGTCCGAGTGTGTTAATTTCACAAGAAGCACAAAAATGAAAGAATTTATTTGTTTTTGTTTCGTATAACTGTCACCCGAAGTTAAAGTTTGCTTGTGATATAAAAGTTTTATAGTTCATATCAGTAGCATAAGTATTCAGCGGATTATGAATAAATAATATTGAGTTTGAGAACTAACAATAAGATTGAAAGCCTAGAAAAAAATAAAAATTTTAGGTTGAACATAATTTACGTGTGAAATATGTCTATTGACATATGTTGTCAAGGTCGTGATTCTGAGTAACTTTACCTTAACAACTAGGTGGCGGTCTCTTACAGTTTCTGATAGAAATATAATCAGAGTTTGGCGAATATGGACCAAAAATGGATACAGACAGAGTTTGGCGAATATGGACCAAAAACGGATACAGACAGATAACATAATATTGCTTTCTCGTATGAACGCATGCGCAAAAAGTATTAGAATACGTGACAAGACAATACCTGAAGAAACCAATCAAGTTGATCAATTGGCCGAATTGTGTAATTGTAATTTGTTAATTTTCTTTTTGTCCGAGATTTCGGAACGATTTTTAACCTCTTTGACACAAGTTTTACTCATCTGCTTGTAGCTATCTATCTTTTTCTATTCTTCGCACTCGTTTTCCGACAATATACGAAGCTATCCGAAGAATACCGAGTGGACCAAGATAGAGAACTAATCAGAAGTTGTGCCCGCTTTCGCCAAACTCTGATTATAGGATCTCTAGTTTCTGAGATATTTAGACTTAAAAGTATAATTTATGTGATATATCTTTCCGACTCTCATCATTCCTCCCTCCCCTGCTAAGGGGCGCACGACTTCTATGAATGGCTACATTTACACCGTGCATTTAGGCTGCGGCCTATACAACAAGATGTCCTTGTTTATCCTGTAGATTAAACAAAGACACCTATCATATAGGTCGCGGACTGGTGCGCATGGTGTAAACGTAGCTATAGTACTGTTGCACGTGGGTTTCGACTTTCCACGCGAAGCGACTCTCACTCCCCTCTCCCTCTGCAAAGGGGTGCACGACTCTCATTCCCCTTCCCTCCTGCAAAGGAGCTGAGAATCGCTTCGCGTGGAAGTCGTGCGCCCCTAAGCAGGGAGGGAGGTGGGATGGGAGTCATTTCGTATAGAATCTATACGATAGATTCTCTATATTATAGATGCATGATGTATTATTGTTGGCGATCACACCATTACTGAATATCAGTGAAAATTTGAGTGCCAGTAGAGATAAATAGAAGTATTATACATACTGTCAACAATTCGAAGGTGACACACAATCGGAGTTTATTCTCTAACGGAAAGATATACCACATAAATTAGACTTTTAAGTCTAAATATCTCAGAAACTATAAGAGACCGCCACCTAGTTGTTAAGGCAAAGTTACTCAAAATCATGACCTTGACAACATATGTCAAGGTCATCGGCGCGGTGTCCGTTAATATACATAATTACCGAAGAAAATTATTATTGAATAATAAGAATATATTTTTCTTGATATATATAACCAGTGTCGATTTAAGTTGTGTCGATTTAACAATATATAATCTTATTTTGAGCTTTATATGTCGAAAACGAAGATATTCTTAAGATAAGAATAGTTTTTCTGTGTGTTAGAACAGATGTACGCGTTTGAGTGAGACAGAATGATAATATATAAGAAACTGAGTTTGGAATTAAAAGGTCTGCATTATCAAGTTCGGCCGTCGTTGCAGCATCCCCTCACCTGTTTTAGCAGAATTTCAAGAAGTCCGATTTACCGTCGCTTCCATAATGAACGATCTAAGGTAGATATACCAGGCACTTTGGAAAGAGATTTTGTTTAATAAAAAGTACCGATGTTGTATATACGGCTATTTCTCGTGGCCACGTTAAAAATACAAGAACTTGCGTTTTATTCAGTACCCGAGTGTATGCTCTGTTTTTGAGGGTGACTCTTTTGATGGAATTGCGGCGATCTTTTCTCTTCCAGAGGCGTATGACTCTTCCACGATGAGGTCCTCGCGAGTTCCGCGAGTCCATTATAGGATGACGCTGAAAAATTGATGCTGGTATTCTTGGGAGAAACTTCCGGAGGCTCTCGATGATCTTTAATTAACTTTTCGAGTTATATCGTGACGGACAGAAGCTAGAGCTCCTCCGGAAAGATAGTGTCATACAAGTATAATATTAGATTTTATTCTAAATATACTGTTACGAATATGCTGATCTTCCTCGTTGCGATGCATTTCCGTTACACTTTTGTAGAACGCGTCTGGCGCACTCGTGCTCATGAGCGGAATATCATCGATCATGCCTTTAATACCGAATGCATTTATAACTTTACCTCTCCTCATGTAGCACGAAGTAGAATCGTGCTCCGTTAATAAAAGTTCAGATAATCGGCAGTAATAATGATTATATTCCGCGTGATAATAATCATTAATTAAAAAAAATTTTTGAGGTGATATAAATCGGTGGCGATGCGATATTTTTAACAAGACCTTCATATGCATTCTCTAATCGAGATTTTAACGTCTGTGTGTTCCAGGAGAAGAACTCCTTCTTGAATTACAATGTGTCCTGTATTTTAACGCTACCGCCTTACCAGAGACAAGGCTATGGCCGGCTGCTCATTGACTTTAGTAAGTATATCAGGAGACATAACAATGTCTCGGCGCTCAGATAAATTGATACATCAATACAAACTGATATTGTAATTAATACAATACATTGTAAGACTGATCCATCTATTTTAGTATTGTTTTTGCTCATTGTAGGGAATTTAAGATATTAACGGAAAATAATTGGGATAGATGAAAAATTGACAGAGCCTACTGAGATTTGAACTCGGACTTTTCATTTTCATTTTAGCTCTTAGCACGCTACACGAGTGTTCCACTATTCTCGTAATTATCCCGGTTATTTGTATATACTGTAATATCCTACAGTTCTCCTTATTTCCCTATAACTTGAACATTTCTGATATTACATTCACTTTCGAATGTGTCATGTTCACAATTATTTTAAGTTATTCTCCTACATGATGTGATCTTTCTAACGATTCATTTAATTGGAGATGAAAGCCGGTTGTATTACGAAATATATTATACGCACATCTTGCGATGATGACGAAGAGCCGTGTTTCGAATTTTTGCTATGAATCAGTATGGCCGTTTGAATGAATCATCGCCGTTGTTGATAGATTACGTATTCTAGCGAGCTGGTAAAATGTCTATAAATTCACTGTGAATTTAAAGCATCTCTTATTAATTACTCTTATCTGTTTTCCATCTTTTCATCTTTTAAAACTTCCGTTAAAGTACATTTTCACAAGTCGCTCAAACCATTTCAACAACAAACGAATTCTCCATAGTCAAAATTGACGAATATCAAACATCATCTATTTTGATCGTGTGATTTTTTTGTCGTTGAAACGATCAGTTCGAGCGGTTTGTGAAAATGTACTCTCATTCTAAATTGCGATCGATATTATCACCGAGCGCTCGAGTATGCTTGATGCTTAAATGCGTCGCGGAATGCGCGATCGCGTCGCTTTCTTTCCCTGTCGTTAGCTTTACGTGCCAATTCCATGACGAACCCGATGCGCGGCGATTCCTCGTCGACGATCGTCGTCGCCGTCGACACGCACGCATCACGCACGTACGCATGCACGCACGCACCCACGCACGCACGCATGCATGCATGCATACATGGACACGCGTGTGCGCGAGCGCGGCGTGAGGCGCATAGCTTTGATAATTAAACGCGGGGCTTTTTGCCGTGACGTCATTTTCATTGATGCCGAGCGAGTGTCGGTGGTATCGGGAGCGGGCATCGCGGCGCTACTACACCGATAGTAGTATGAGGGGAAAGAGGGGTGTGTCGAGAGTTGGTTGGTTGGTTGGTCGAGGGTCGACGTACTGTGCTGCCGTGGTGTGTCGGTTGGTCGACGGGGGTGAGGCGAGAGGAAGGAAGGGCTGGTTTCACAACCCCGCCGGCTTTTCCGCGAGCGAGACAGCACCCTCCCTCTCCCCCTCGATCTCCTCTTTCCTCCTCCCCCCTTTCTCCCTTCCGCATCCAGTGTCGGTGCCATCGACTCCGCCACCGGCTGTATTTCGACTGTACAAGGCCGGCGATACGAGCCCGCGCACCCCTACGCGAGATATCAAGTCGCATTCAAATAGATCCGGTAATATTTTCCTATAGAAAACTCTACAGGGCGAAGAGTTGCTTAAGCATTAAATTACAATTAAAATCCAAAATCGCTTTAAGTAAAAGTATTATTTAAATTCATTTGTATATGGGGTGTCCCAGAATGACCGCCAAATATTTCGTGTGCTGATAGAGCATACTAAACTAACAATAAGTTGAAAAGTCCTTCATCATTTTGGAATTTTTGAAATAGTTATCAAGATATCAATTACTAAAAATCGCTACAGTGTAAAAATAGTTGCCAATAAGAAAATGCAGTACTAAAAAGTTGATAAAAAATTTTGAAAAAATTCTTAGAGCTCTATGATAAGAAAATAAACAATTTTTGTCACTTGCTGTTTTCCTGTAAAGTTGATGGTACTTGAGTAAAAAATGATTGAAAACCAATATTCGACGATATTTAGTAATTAATATCTTGTTAACTATTGCAAAAATTGCAAAATACTACAGAACTTTTCGGCTCAGTTTAGTCCGCTCTACCAGCATTAAATATTTGACGGTCATTCTGGGATACCCTGTATAAATGATTTCGTAAAAAAATTTTAGTATTTCTAAGTTTATTTGGATATTTTTTCATCATTTGGATTTATTTTTTATCTCTCTATGGTATTGTTTCTCACAATATTTATCATTCCTTATTTTTCATCGTTATTGCATGAATTATTTTCAACATTCGTCAATTGGTTAATGAATCACAGTATTAATAATTCTGTTACATATTATGTGTACTTACAATATTTTTATAAAAAATGTCACAACGTTTCCTAATTTCGTAAAGATAGTTGCATTCAATTTGGGCGCTTACGCGTTACCGCTTACCGCTTCCGCGATATTACGAACACTGTCAGTATTCCTGATAACGGGGCCGATGGTAGTGATATGATGGTGATAGTGAACTGTGTAGCGTTAGGTCCACCATCGATCACCACTACTACCGCCGAGAGCGAAATGGGCTGTGTGTTTGTGTGTGCGTGGAAAGTGCGACGCCCGGCGTCTCGCCGCATCGATCGACTCCCACCGCACCACCACCGACGTCGACGTCGCGTATGTGCGTGCAGACACGCATACAAGTTTACACGCGTACACCCGTGCTTCCTGTTTCACGCACGCTGCGCGTCCTCCTCTTCTGGGCAACCGCTCCTCCGCACACCTTGATCTCTATAGTACAGGCTCCCTGTACCTGCCCTATACCGCCATCACCACCACCGCCGCCACCACCACCGCCACCGCACCCTTTACCCTTCTCTTGTCGCCGTCGATCGTCTCCCCCGCTCAACGCAGGGCGCCTAAAGGGCTCGGAATCGTATGACCTCTCGTGACCTCGCTCCACTATCCCTACGTAGGATTGGCAGGGTCACCGACGCCCTTTCCCCTACACCTAGGGACGAAGGGTATACGCCAGTCATACGGCAGGGGAGAGCAACCAAAGGGTGAGAAGAGAGGGAGGGAATTGGCGAGGGGGTTACTGCGGCGGTAACACTGCTGTGACTGGGCAGGGTCGGCGTGGCGTGCGGTATCTCTCGCCTTCGTCAAAGAGGAAAAGACGGATACGCACCACATCTCGTTGCGATATTATCCAGCCAGACGGACGAACTGGTCCTCCCATTGACACGATATTTCGTTTTTGTCTCAAAGTTGCCGCAATATCCTTGCCGAAGACTGATCGTTCTCTAATCCAGAGAAAGAAATTACAATATAGAGAGAAAAGAAAGGATTGAAACGATTTAACAACCTAAGCTGCAGCGAAATGAACGTATCTTGTCTAATCGAAGTGATTGCTTTCGCTTTTCATATTAAAAGATTTTCAGTAGAACAGCTAGAAATATTTAAAAGAGAAAAATTACTAGATTTGTCGAGTACTTATAAATAAATAAGAGAAAAGGCACGAAGATCCTTTTTTTCTTCATTGTGACTTAAAATGAACAAAGAGCACCTTTTAAGTCGAAATTTAACATTGATATCGCAACATCTGTTTGGATACTTTAAAGTTACGGTTAAGCTGTAAAATTCCAAACTATTATATAATTCCGAGCTCATTGACATTTATCAAGATACTTTTTCTTAATTTCACCAACATAATTGCTTTATCCATCTTCGAGTAAAGATGCATCGGTAATTGCGAATCGTTCCTAAATTAAGTTGAAATCCCATTTTCGTTTTACGAAATATCGTGATTCATGCCATCGTTATCCCACTGAATGGCATAAAAGATAAATATTGCTGATGAATCGTAAATCTTCTCGTCAGTGATGCTTCGATCATGGGGCCAATGAACTCCTTTCAACAGCACCCAATTTCATCGTTCGCGTTTTTTTCACGATTCACATCCTCGTTCGTTCTGCGCCCTTCGTTGTGCCGATCCTGCCCGCGACTGGGACGTTCCTCCA
>NW_017257819.1:1977275-2001318 GCF_001594055.1 Mycetomoellerius zeteki | reverse complement strand
TCTCTCTCTCCCCCTCTCTCTCTCTCTCCCCCCTTACCCCTCGCGCTCTATCCTTTTCCTACACGCTGATCCCGAAAGTCTGCAAACTGAACGGACGCGTAATGAATGCGTTCCACCCTCCCAAAGTAATCAGCAGCGAAGTGGAGAGGGAGGGTGCAGAAGAAGAGCGGGGTGAGGCCGCAGAGTGCCGAAGGCGGACGGAGGGGGTGGATAGAAGTGTCCTCTCTGCTGCTGGAGATACGCGGTCTGCGAAGGTGGAGGAGATGGAGCGGTGTGGTCATTGAACCCATCGCCGGCCGGGAACACCCTGGAACGGGAACGGAAATGTGAACGCAGGATCGGCATGTCCGATCCCGAGTATACCGCGGGGACATGTCTCTCCCGTCTTGTCCGTCCTTGTCTGTGGGATAAAGAGGTCTAAAGCGTCTCCTCGAGCAAACGAGAAGAAGCGCTGAGTGAATCTGTCCGCGCCGATCTCTGCGAAATCGTGCGATCGAGCGCGCGATAGATGCATATCAGACACCGGCGACCTTGAAACCGTCTGCGACTGAATCAAGAAGAATTTTATGCGGCGAAAAGACGTTCATAGGGTACTTTTTCGAGATTTCTGTACATTTCAAAATCAAGGAAACTATCAAGAGACCCTCGCGAAGTGTCAAATTCTGATATTAATGAAACTTTGTATAGATTACATAAATAAATGATCATTTAAAGAATAAGTCAGTGACGTAAAAACCGTTTTATATAAAAAAAAATGAAGTCACTCCTTACAAGTGAACGTGGTTTTTAGGCTTTTTTCGTTATCGATCTCTGAAATTACTCAAAATATTATATACAAATTTTATAATAAAATTGTCTCAGTTTATCCACATTAATAATATTTTTAAAAAGTAATTTTAAAAATGAGTTTTGAAAATTAATTATAAAATTTTAATTATATTATTAAGATTAGAATTTGTCTCTTTGTGAAATTTCCTTGTAAAAGAAAGTTTTGTTTCTCGCTATACATCAGTCATTCATAACTTTTCCGAAAACGTATTAATGCCAACAACACTTCAGCTTGTGTCTCGCGGATTACTTTGCAAGATGCAAGTAAACTTTTATATCTATGGAAATACGTCCGCGGCTAGGCGTCCGGTGATTTCGGAATTCGGATTAAGAGACTCGGGACAATGAATCAAAGGTGTGTCCCTCGCGCGGCCGTAAGTAATCTTTTAACGCTTAATTATCTTATGCTTTGATCTATCAGTCGTGCGGAAACGGTACATTTGGAACTTTAAATAAACGTCTTCCGGAGGCGGCAAAATTTATTCGGCGGAAAACGGCAGCACAGGAGAGATTACTTTGCTTAATGAGAGAGCTTTTGAACCTGCTGACGGTACGGGAGGTAATTTCGGGAATGTGAGGATGACACTAACGCGGACGACATGACATACGCTGGATACTACCACGAATCTATCGTCCACGTCCTAATGCCGCATATGCATACAGCGAGATCGGTTATACATAATGCAAGATGCAGCTATCAACTCGCTGTGGAGTTCGCGAAATCCATGCAAAACGTGAACGAACCAGCGAGTGCGCGGGTCCATTAAATCCCATCCCTCTCGAGATTGACTTTTACATATCCCAGCCTTGAATTCCGCGGATCAGTCCCGTCTCCTCTTGATGGTAGCTTCTCGCCGCGTTCTCGGTGACTCATGTCACTCCGGCAAGAATCTTTGTGGAAGATAATTTTCAGATTCACGTCGCGAACATAAAATGACGAGGATTATATCAAATGGAATTCCTGCCCCGTTATTAATTCTACTCTCTGATTTCATTCCCCGAGGAAATCCGAGTCGACGTTTAATGGAAATGTTTAACTGGAACAAAGTCCAATTTTCAGTTGATTTTCAACCTTGTACTTCGAAACGATCAAAGAAGAGGACTCCAACCAACGTTCTCCCTAAGTGAGATCCATACTTTGATCGATAAGTTCATCTCCCTATAAATTTCACCTGCACCTGCTTCTGATAAGAGTGCCGATGGTTGACGTTTAAATGCACGCGTTATCAATCTTCGACTCTGAGTTGCGGTAGATCTGGATCTGACATTTAAGTCGCTCCCTGAAAAACGGGTTTTTAACTGGTCTCTTGGATAATTCCATTGACGTGGACAGACAGACGGATGACGCGCAACGGACCATTTCGCCGATTCACCAGCGAGAAGCAGGCAGGCCGCGCTGCACGAAGCGCCTCGAGGTGCCTTCTCTCTTTCTCTTACACACACTCTCTCTCTCTCTCCCCCCACCTCTTCCCTCATCCTTTCCCTCTCTCCTGGCTGTCTATACATTTTTCTTTGATGCCTCGTCGCAGAATACTTGGGACAAACGAGGCGGAACGGACGTTCAACCAGGAGTAGACGGGCACTGCTGACCAGGGCCGCATCTGTTTCTGTCGGGCCCATTGCCACTTGTTCGTTCAATTTAAGTGTATAATAGGATCTCATTGTCCAATTATGCTTTAGAAATTTCATTTACGAAGTGCTTACTAGTCCCAGCTGCGAAAACTATTGTTGCACCTCGAAAAAAAATATTACCGCAATATTTTTTTATTATACCAATTGAAGTATAAGTTGTTGAAATTATCTGGAATTACAATTTTCTTAAAGTGAAGCTATTGAATATTTTAATTTTATATTATATCATTTTTTTTCTTAAAAAGATTATTAATTGATGTATGAGTTTTATTGATGCGTCCGGTAAATCGACGCTGCACTAACAAATAAATTTTATTTTTCAATAAATTTTTTACAATGTGTGTATTAAAGATACTCCTTTAGCATTAATATTATTAAATTGGTTGCCAATTTAATTTATAAGGTAACCCTATATGTCCCTATTAAGCTTTGCGATTTTTGCTAAGTCCAAAATAAAAAATTATGGTTACATTCAAAAGAGAGAACATTTTTGAAACACAGAGTTAATAAAATGTATAAGACATTTCCAAATATTTACATAAGTGCAGTAAAAATTAAAAAAAAGTAGTATTCCGCGCATACTGGATACATATGTACTTAATATGATCTAAGTATGTTTCCTCCTTTTTCGTAAAAAAAAATATTAGATAAATAGAAAATAAAATGATCTGATGTTACCTTTATAAGAATATAAAATATAAGTTTATTGACATATTGACATGTAAGAATGCACAAAGTATTATTTTCCAAACAATGGACTTGTCTACTTATTTCCGTGATGTTTAGCAGATGAATTAGAATCCACGATCTGGAATAACAAAAGTATCAAAGAAACGTTACGATCGATATGTACATTCAGTAGATCTTATTCTTGTGGACCATATTGGTTCTACCTTATAAAGAATTTTTTCTCTTCGGTTATAAACAAAACTTTGTGACAAAAAACCTACAAACAACGAACGTTTTACACAAAGAACGTTTTAAGAACACGCCCATATACAGTTACCTTATTATGTATTCCAGCTTCAGTTTGAGACTATGTGTTTCAAAATCGACAAATTTACGCAAAGACAAAAAAAATTACGCAAGACGCGTTTTAACCGAATATGGTCTTCTTCGTTTATATGTATATTTGTATTAAATAAATTTAATTTGATAAATAGCATTAATATTTGAATAAACCGAATCTGTTCGCAATTCGCTGCGCAGGTTACTTGCTAACGAGAGTCGAGAAGAAAATCGGTTCACCGGAGAAGCCGCTTTCGGATCTCGGCTTGATCTCGTATCGGAGCTACTGGAAAGACGTTCTACTGCAGTATCTCTGCAATTTCGGCGGCAAGGAGATCTCCGTAAAAGGTAGGTCAGCGCGAAGTCTGTCGTACCTGCTACCATCAGTCCGTTTTGACTTCCGATATTACGGAATTTAAATATTTATACGCGGATTGAAAGTGCGTTAATGCGACTTGCGAGAGGTCTCGCTTTGAACTGCTGATTCAACGCCTGGTTTCGAAAGCGTAATTTTCCCGTGAAGAGAAAATTTACATTCGTCGCGACTCTAGCAAAAATCTTCAGCAACTTCTTGAAAATTTTGCAATCTGGCGAGAGAAGACTTTGCCAACTCTTCTCACTTTTTGCTATTTAATCAAGAGTTATTCTATTTCAATATTTTGTAATAACTCAGTTTCGGTGGATATTATTGAATCTATATATTTTAGATTTTATACCTTGAGACAAGAGAGTTGTCAGCAGAGGATTTATGCCATATTGTTATTGATTCGATGGTCAAGTTTTCCCAACGTAACTAGTTTTAGCGGTTGAATAATTGTATCCATGAAGGGCAGGATAAATCGCCCAGTCGCTGAAAACCGCAGTAGATTATCTATGATTCATCATTTCCGCATTTTTGCGACTCCTACGGTCAAGTTCTTTAAAAAGTTTATTATTATTTCTTTTAGCGTTAAATGAATTCAGTATCTATAATTAATCGGATTGATGTAAAACGAATGTAAATATATTATTTTTATTATTATTATTAATTTTAATTTTTGAGATACTTAGTTTAACATTGTTTATTTATTTTAATCCTTGCCTCGCGGCTTTGGATAGCTTCTACTTTAGAATGTAAGTTTAGAATGTAAATAATATGTTTCTAACCAGAGACTTGTGGAAAACTCGAAGATCGGGTTTGCGTAACTAATCAAAGAGACTAATAAAAGAAGAAAATGTTTTTTTCGAAACGCGTGTGCTAAAATTTTTTTATGTGTTGATAATATCCTTCATACATAAAATATTTCCATACATAAATATAAATAGTAATAAATTCACGATGTTTTATTCATCGTGTTTCTTTCTACTAGCCCTCGTCAATTTTATTACTCTTGCTGTATGGCGTCGAGAGGAACAAGTTTCTTCTATAAGATTGGATTTTATTATATGTCCCTTCGAGACTTTTCCATTCAACAATAGTTTTCACTTCCAACGAGGAAAGGGGAAAGGGTCAGAAAAGATCATTGTTGAACGCGCGAAAAAGAGCAAAGAAACAAACACACACTCGGTAATTTGTTTTTCAGATATCAGCAAGGAAATGGCCATCGACTCGTATGATATTGTCAGCACTTTACAGGCTCTCGGTATGATGAAGTACTGGAAGGGCAAGCATATCATTCTGAAGAAACAGGTAAGCGCTCCTTTGTGTTGTAATCCATTGTCTTAGCTAAAAGTGTTAGATATCTTGTTTATTATTTGATGTTTTAGCTCAAAAATCGATTTATGGCATTTATTATAAATTATCCTTTGTTTTAAGAAACTCTTTATAGCTATTCTACAATGTGCTCTTTGTTTCCTGTTTCTTGCTGTTTGTCTCTTGCCTTTTGGTCATCGAAAAAGGCAAGAGACAAACAGCAAGAAACAGGAAACAAAGAGCACATTGTAGAATGGCTATTAAACTTGTATAATGTCGATAGCCAATAGGAAACAAGACAGGTAAAAGAATTTTAGATAGATGGAAAGAATATACATAAATGCCTAATATTTTTGGTCAAGGCATGTATATACATAAACCTGTAAGGTCACTATGTGTAATTGTGAAGTTGATAACAAAACTCCTCTCACTATACAAACATGGTAAATATCGGAAATATGAAATGTATTTATTAACGTGATTTCATTATAATGCCACAAGGACGATCCGATTTCATGCGATCATTCGTCATTGATCCCGGGGAACGATATCTCCGATATATGAGCAGACAGTACGACTGTGTGGCTAATTATCATTCAATTAATTCGATCGTTCTTCTCATTCCTCGGCGTACCCATTTCACCATTATACATTTCCTCAGCTCCTTGTCAATGCAATTAAAACGTTTACGAGTTATCGCGTCGCCCGGAACAGAGACACAGATAAAAAAAAGAAAGGGACCGTTGAAATAATTTCAGGACGTGATCGATGACTACAAGGAGAGGGTGAAGAGACGGGGCCCCGTCTACAAAGAGATCGATCCGGAGTGTCTGAAATGGAACCCCTTCCAGCCACCCAAGACGCCCTCCGCCTCGAACTAAGGTCTTGCCAGGAGCTTGGAAGTACGCCACCTTCTCCCCTCGTCTGTCTTCTCTCTTCATGGTGCGACGGTCGATTCTCGCATTCCTTCTCGTCGTCGTCATTATCGTCGTCATCGTCGTCTTTATCTACATTTCCGACCTTCTCATCGGCTCACGCAGCGCGTGGAAGCCATAAGCCGCCACCGACAGATTTCACGCTCGTAACGTAATGACGAGAGAGCCGTGAAAATCCTTCTAGGAATTCCTCCGGCGTCCTGAAGCACGCGGGAGACGACGGTGAGTATCTCATTCTATTGGCAATATCGTTAAGGCTCACCGCGGGAACGGCTTCTCCCTCCGTATTTAAGATGCATCGCGGAGGTCGACAGGGTCCGACAATAATTGCGACTGGAAAGTCTTGCATGCGCTTTGAGCGTCGCAGAAACGTCTCTCTGACATTGACGAAAGCAGACAGGTGCGAGCCGATAATGCACGGTGACGGAGACATCGAAGACTATTGCATATTCCGCGCGGCTATACCTGCGCTGTCGCCTCACATATTTGCCCGTATATCTTATTTTTAAATCTCATGTCTTTCGGTATTTTCTTTACTTTTTCCCTGTTATACTGGGGGAAAAAAGGTAGTGTAATTTTTATTTAGAATCATGTTTTAGAAGATCCGTTTTACAGTGATCAAAATTCGTTCGAAATGTTTACAATCAGGATCACTAAATTATGTATAATAAGAAATCGAATGAAAAAGTTCTCTTCTATGTAAATTTGAATATTTAAATAGAGTTCAACGCATTTCAAGTTGCATCAATACAATATTTATTTTGGTAATTAAATGCGGAAATACATTATAACCCTTTTGTGTTGGTGTAATGGCGAGAAACATCAGTTGTGTAAAGATTGAATTTCGCATAAGAGACATTTGTTCATACGAGAAATAGCGTTATACGAGATATTAAACTTGGCGACGATAAGCCGGCTGCGCCGATGCTGCGTCGGGTTCGTTGGTGCAACGACCTTGGCATCTCTCATTGGTGCAACCTCGTTGGTGCAGTAAGTTGCATAACGGCAGAGCCCCGTTAACGCGCCGCTGGCGCATCGATCAGATTGCGTCGTATGCGCGAGCAGTGGACCACCCGTGAAAATTTCTCATATCTTTTGGCCTCGGACATTGCGATAACATACAACAATCACCGGCAGAAATACCCGATCCTAGAGAAAAAACGTACGCGCGTTCATAAAAATGTAAATGACGTAAAAATGTATCGATTCTATCCTGGAATAACAGGTGAAATCATTCACCGTTAAATTTAAGTTTGATTTCTCGACATGGCGTATTATTCTCGTATGTTCGCTGGCCAAGTCGATTGTGTGACCTTAAAATCTCACTCTAATCTGGAACAATCTGGTTAATCGCCATTAGAATTGATATTAAATTAATGGAAATGAAAGAGAGGTTATCGATTAATAATCGTGTATCTGAGCACTGCGGAATAATTTTATCGTCAAAATACCTTCGACTATACTGCACCGCGGCCGCAAGACGTAGGCATGAAAGATAGTTATTGATCGGTCTAGATGCATGCCTGGCTGCAGAACAGAGAGAGAGAGAGAGAGAGAGAGATTTGCCAATGAGGCCCACCGGCCTCGATCGAGTAATATGAAAATAACTCGAAAAGAGTCAAGGTCGTGCACAAGTTCAATTTAAATATGTCATATGCGGAAACAATACCAGCTGCCGAAGGATCGTCTCGAAACGTTTCAGTAACTGGAAAAATATTCGAATAAATAGCTTTCGAGCATCTTAAAAAAACTATTGTGAGAAATTGATTCAATTATCGAGAAATTTTTAAATCAAGTTACATTGAGAAAAATAAATCTTTTTTTATAATTACTTATATACAAGTCATTTATTATTCACAGTCTTGCAGCGCAAGTGCCTGTAATTTTTTAGTAACTTTTTTTACACTCTAAAATATAGAAGTAAAAAATAAAATACATTCGTTACTTTCCGCTTTCAAGAATTTTCTAATTCAAACGTCATTCAAGCTTGGATGAATTTCGATTTTACTTTATATTTCCTACTTTGCGCTGTTATAATAATTGTAAAAGACATTACAAAATTATCTTTTTAAAAAAGACATCAAGTACACGCGTTTCTCAAAAAACAGCTGTTGTTACAGTAGTTATAATGATTTTTTAAAACCCAAGTGATATACGTACCTTTGTATTCCTATACGAGGTGTCCTAAAATTTGCGATTTATAATATTATAGCAAGATAGGATTCTCAAAAATTAAGTGAAAAAGTTATTTAAATTTTTATTTTAAGCAGTAATTTTTGAGATAATAAGGTTTAAATTAGCTAATTACAAACTATGTTTAGATAGTCACATGTCCATGAGTCGCGCGCGCGGTAGTACTAGTGAGTGCTGATAAGCGCACACTTCAGTGCGTTCACTATATTCACAGTCTACTATCTAAATGTAGTTTGTAATTGGCCATATTACAGAAAACTTTATTTACTTAATTTTTTTAAAACTTTCTTGTTGTAGTATTTTGAATCGCGAATTTTGAGACTCTGTATATTCATGCTTCCTGTTCTAATATAAGTGATGGCAACATTAAAGATCTTTTGGCTATACAATATCAGCTAAAAGTATTAGTTAAGTAGTAAGCCCAAATAAGTTAATATCAGCAGCCAATATCACACTGAGAGAAAAAAAATTGCAAGTACTAATTTAACTATAATTTATAGTCATTTTTTGGGTCAACTATAAATTTATAATTGTTTTAACCATGCACATTATAACTGCTTCAACATTGAAATATGATTACAACTATAACATGCATTCAGTTTTTCCTTACCATATATCTCTTAGTTATTAGTACTATGTAAATAATTATCGAATGTTTAAAAAATAGTTACATTCACTATAATGACGATTGCATTTAGTATAAAAATGGTTATTTTTATTTACCATTTGTATCTTAACATTTTATTGTATTAATAGTTCAGATTGTCATAATTTATAGTACAATTTTCCCGTATTTGAGAGAACTATACATATAAGTTTATTATTACTAATATTATAGTAGTAATAATCATAAAAATGAACCTCCATAATTTTTTAACCATGTAATTATAATCACAAATACTTTTTTCTCTCTCTGTGCACTGAAAAAATTTTGATGATATTAACCCGTGAATAATTAACTCTGAAATCAATTGTGAAAAACAAAATAATTTAACTTATATTTTTTTGCAGTTTTAAGTCAATAATTTTGAAATAAGTGTGTGGATCTAAATAAACTTTTGTACGAATATTTATTATTATTTGATTAGTAATATATAATATAAAATTTGATTTAATTTTTAATGTTATTTCCTCACAAGATTTACAAATAAATGTTAAGTATAAAACGTGATTTTTTACATAAAAATCAAGACAAAGAAAATAATAAGTAACTTTGAACTCAATAAGAAATCAAAATTGTGCACAAATTTTATTTAGATATTTAGACGTAATAATAAAACAATCAATGAAATTTTTATATTTTTAGTAATGTTTTGAAATGTGAATTATCTTTAATTCTTCTTTAAAAAATGATATCATAAAATCACGCAAATTAAAATAAAATTTATTTAGGTTTAGATATTATTTAGGATAATGCTTTCTAAGTAGTTTCCAACTTATTTACAATTTATATTTACAATTTAAATTTAAATTTTTAAAAACTAGCCGAAGTACGCATATTAAAGTACGAGTTTCAAGTTTTAAAATATTTTTATATTTTTTCATCTACAATGATTTTTTACTGAGTTTCGATGATCTGGAAATTGTACAATTTTGAGCGTTTTGAAACTGTTCTCTATTTTTTATTAAGTAATGTATACATATATATATATATACACGCGCGCGCGCGCGCACACATACACCATGTCAAGCATTTATATTTCGTGTGTTTTTCATCAAGATCAACAATATATTCACTGTAAATTTTTAGGCAACTTCTATTCGATACTTCCAATCAAGCAATTCAAACTGTTTCATTTATTTTTATATAATTGTATATAAATGTACCTGGAATTACATACAAAAGTAACTATGATTCTAAAAACATCATTCAAGTGTCTCATTCAAGCTTGGATGAATCTAGTATCGATTTTATTCTGCGTTTCCTATTTTGTGCTATTACGATAATGTCAATTCTCCCTTATCGCGCGCCGCGATGCGTAACGCAGCTTTGACCCTCTTGTCACGAGCCGCGCTGATTTTAATTAATACTTTCCAGCTGCTGAAACTCGTGCAACCGTTATTACACATAGTTAGCTTTGTATGCAATGCGCTTCAACTTACTACATCAGCTTTCCAGTCCATAGCAATCGTTTCGTATAGAGCATCGCTGCTGCAGGCAGCAATTCGACTTGCGAACTTGCTCAATTTTATCCTCGAGCACGGTGTCAAACTATCGAGAGTACTCGCGGGCGAAGCGAAGTGCATTTTCTCCTCAAGTGCATTTCATGAGTGCTGGACGTGTGTATCGTTTTACGGAGATTGAATCTATACCGTGATTTCAATCGATTTGTCAGTTTTCACTGTTATGATTAACAGATCGCTTTTGTCCGTCAATAATTTCGATGAATATTAGTTGAAATTAATTTTAGAAATAATCGGGGAGTCAATTTATGCTTTGTTGAATTTAAAGACCCCCCCTGTAACGCCATAATCGAGATTTTGTCGAGATTTGCAGGCTTCAATCTCCGTGATTCGAGAAATGTTTATATCGATCATGTTTTTTAACCCCTTGAATCGTTGTCGTTATGTTCATCAGTATATTTTTCTACTCGATAATTTTATCGTGCGCTATGATCTTTGCGTACTTTTGAATGCAAAAGAGAGATCTGTACGCGTAACAGATAAATAATAATCGAGACCGACGTGACGATCTAACGGGTTAACACACATAGATTCCAATGTTATATATCTCATTGTACATAAAATATTAATGTAGTCATGTATATATATATATACTTTTATAATCATTGTTGTCATTGTCATACAATAAAGCATAATATGAGTCTATAACATTTATTTTCATTGTCTCTGCTGAAAACTAGAAAAAATAATGACAGGTCTATATTTTGCGTGCAACAACTTGTATGAAACTAAATAAAATGAAGATTGACTCGTTTTAGAAATAGCAAAATTTAAGCAAGGATGTATATCAATAAGAATT
Organism: Mycetomoellerius zeteki; assembly: GCF_001594055.1. Taxonomy (NCBI): domain Eukaryota; kingdom Metazoa; phylum Arthropoda; class Insecta; order Hymenoptera; family Formicidae; genus Mycetomoellerius; species Mycetomoellerius zeteki. The sequence goes on along the minus strand of NW_017257819.1, from coordinate 1,990,067 downwards.
GATAAATATAGACTGTGGAACTAATGCTCAAGGAATAGTATTCATGGTGTTTGCAATAAAATACTAATATTAGTTTCGATATCTTGTCTTCTTTTAGTTATATATTAACCACTAATGGCTCGTAATAGATTACAATTTAAATTTATAGTGTATTGTTTGCTTTTGATCAACTTTCCATACAATATTTCCTATATGTTTCCCATCCTTCTATAATTTTTTCGTATTTACTTATTTATTAACAAAAAATAACCGTCTGATAATTAAATAATTTTTGAACAAAATTATTTCAGGTTTGTATATTCTTAACCCTTTCGTTACGACGGGCGACTATAGTCGTTCAGCACAAAATTCAGTACATTTATTCTGGACTTGCAAAATACAGCTCTGTCTATATTTTGTTTAAAAGTATTTTTTTTCTTTATATATAACGAAAATATAATGTATATTATTATTATTATTATTATTATATCATTATAATATGTTTTAATGATTGTCTATGTTGATGATATGTATATTTGAATTGACTTTTATCTAGATTTTTATTTTAAAAATTTACTATATAAATCATAAAATATCATTAGGAGATAATAGTAACATCAATGTCTGGAGTCAGTTACAATTGTTCCCAGACTTGTTTGATATTAGATTTTCCATTAAATATATTTGGTGTTATATTGTACAATTGTTATTTATTTGTACTTTTCTTTATAGAGAATGCGTCATTATTTCTTTATTTTAATTTTATAAATACAGATTATGACTCTTATACAATAACAAATTTAAATAAGTAAAAATAAGGGCGTGTAAGAGTCAACGCGGATGTCGGTGCGTAAAATTACAAAATTTTAATTATATATTATTAGATTTACATTAAATATATCAAGATAACAAGAAATAAATTAACAATATATATAAAAATTACGTTATTACATATTTTGACTACCTTTTCGAGCTCTTTTCAGATATCCAAATTAGAATTAGAAAAATTAAACAGGAAAATGTAACATCATATTTCTCATGCTGAATCAATCCAGAAATCACAGAATTGCTCACAGACCGGTTGGAAGACTATGTGAAGAAAAATTCTGGAAATTATGAACACTAGAACTGCAAGTAACGCACAGAAAATTAAAATAGAAAATAGTAAAATTTTAGTCAGTAGAAGAGTCATAAAATAAAAATTTCTTATACAAGTAGAGTTAAATTATTAAATTAAACGTCAATATATATACCGCAAATAGGCACTGACCAACATCTGCGTTGACTCTTACATGCCCTTATTTTTACTTATTTGAATTTGGTATTTAATTTTATATTCATTTTTATTAGAAAAAAAGAACTATTTTTGTTTTCTGACTTTTTTAATAGATTTTTTAGATTTTGTAGAATTGACGCCCGCGCGGGCACGAAATGAGGGAGATCCAGATTCAAATCCCGGCTGAGGTGATATTTTTTACAATAAACAGATTTTTAAAGTACTAGTAACATTTTTATCAAATCGGCGATCATTAATATTAATTTAATTGTGAGATTATCATTATTATTATTATTTCAGTGTACGAGTATGTTTCAAGTTTGACAAATCGAATCGATGCACAATCTATAGAAATTGATAATTGTATTCGAATATAAATATTCATGTATGAACAGTAAGTATCAAGATCCACTTTAACCGAAAATGATATTTCTCTTATAAAGTTTATTATCGTTATTTCATTATATATACATATTATGATAAATATATATAACATTATAAACAGTTTTATTGATAAACATTGATAAACCGTCCCTTTTTACTGTTACAATCATTCCAGAAGTAGGGATGGTTGTAACTGTAACAAAATTCCTCATAGTCTTTAAACAAATATAACTTTTTCTTGGTTATATTACAAAATTGAACCGAAGAAAATTTTGCAGCTAAATAAAATTTGCATTTAGAAGTACATACTTTTTTAACGTAAATATTTTAAAGTAAAAATGTAACTTTTGTCCCCGGGTTCTCCTAAAAATAAGTATCAAATCATTCAAATCTAACGTATAAAATAAGTATAAAGGTGAGTATAAAGTCTGAGGAAAAAATTTGAATTTTTTCAAAAGAGTATTATTCGATGATGAATTGGAATTCTTATATGTATAATCTCTAAATTTTTTACCACTATCATTTTAATATTCTACACTGTCAAAAATATCATTAAATCTAATGATATTTTAACGTTTAAGTTATTTATATAATGATATTTTAACGTTTAACTTAATTATACAATTAAGTTGAATTTAATTTCATAACGTTACATTAAATTTAATGTATTTGTAACTGAAAAGTATATTTGTGTACATAAAATTTAATGTACTTTCCATAAAATCCTATATGGATTTGCATGAAATTTAATGCACACGTTCATTATATTTAAGATTAATTTAATTTTCAATTAAACCATTCATTACTTTTCAGTTACTTCATAACCATAAAAACTTTCTTTACATATTACTTAAATTCATAACAAAATTCTAACAGTGTATTTTTTATATCAAATGTATAAATATAATATTTAATATAAATTTTTAATATTGAAACATAAATATGTTCACATTTCTATCTCTCTCTAATTAAAAAAAAGAAAAAATTCTAAAGTTTTTCAATTCGATTCGTTACAATATATAGCTTAACTTAATAGAAGTCGACACTTAGAAATTCACTGATAGGCATGGATGACATATCAGCTACGCTATTTTCAGAATACAGCATCACGCAGTGTCGATATAGTCTTCGGCGCCAGTAGAATTTGCAAAATTGCATATTTCGGACAGATTTTTTCACAAACGATACACATCATTCGTGTACGATATGGCCGAGAGAGTCACTTTCAAATCATGATTCAGAAAGGAATCGTTAGAACGTTTTTGTCTTATAAGTTTCGATAGTGATTTTTTTTCTCTATTTAGCGCGACAAACGTATATAAAAAGTAGTGTTATAATTTTTCATCTGTCTCAATCTATAGCTTTTATTTAGCGAGAAGTCCACTTAATGATATAATCTTTGCGAAATTTTCAAAGAATCTCCACGCTTAATTTTGCACTATCGGATTTTCATAAGTTTAAAAAATCGAGTGGCATTTAGTCAGTTATCAAAGGTGTTAAAAATTATACGAAAAATCGACCTACAATTCTGGATTTCTATACGGAAGTTATCCTCAAAGAAAAAACGCACAGAATGTTACTACGCCGAGGATGTTCAAATCTGTGAAAATTATATGAGGAGTTATATTAAGAATAGAATATTTTTTTATTTATAGAATATTTATTCACTCGAGATGGAATTTTTTCAACAGTATCTTTCTCGTTAAGAATTCCTCGTAATGTCGCATCCGTTTTGCAGTGAACCGCGACCACGAGAGCGAACCAGTCGATTTTTTTTGCTCTCTCGTTCTCTTCATACATATGCAGATGAAGCACATTGCCGTGCTTTCAAGCGCATCTCCGAAAAAAGAAGAAAAAAAAAATCAGTATCGAACGCACGCAAACACGGTGCGTAAAACAGCCGATCAATTAACGTAATGATAACGTAATAATCTTTGACTCGTCTGCGTAACATATATTAAATGAAAACAGTTTTTTATTCGATGTCTTAGAATCTTTTTTATTTTAACAATGAGAAAATGATCAAAGAGTTAACTTTCATTTTAAAAATTAGGTAGCATGTTTTTGTTATATCGAATGTATGAAAAATTAAAAACCGGTGATAAATAGAAAAACTTTTTCTTAAAAATAAATTCCAAATATTGTGAGATTTAAAAAAGAATTTATTCACAAAATATATATCTTATCGTCTTTTATCACCTTTTTAAAATAATTTTTCTTCCTTTTATTCGCGTTCCATCGAATAAGTGGCCGGCTAGCTCGCGGTAGTTCATGTAGTGGTTTATTTTCTCCGCGCGGCGCAATTATACCAGGGCGTGGTCAAATAGACTGAAATTACAAGCGTCAGGATATTAAACCGGTAATTACGAGGATCTGATATTAATTTCCGAGATTCTTTCGCGTTGAGCAGTAGCAATTTACTGAACTGTATTACACCTCGCAGCACATGTGATTCGATTTTGTACGCGGTTCATTTTCCCAAGGTACCCATCGTGGGGGGCAATCGTGGGCAAATCGATCATCTCATGCGTCAAAGGGGCACATGGGTGGAAATTTATGATAGTACACGCGCGCGGATGGCTGCTTCTCGTAGGAATAACAAAAAACGCATACACGGAATTTCCTTCTGATCTGGAACAGAAATCCAAAAATTTTTATTATCTACATACTTATAAAGTTAGAGAAGTACGTAGAATTTTTGCGATATATTGAAAACTTTTTTGTTGTTAATATTTAATATGGAAATTTTTGGTTGAAAATTTTACTTTTATACACTTGTCAAAAAAGAGGACTGACATTACGCCATCATTTTATATGATAAAAATTAAAAAAAATTTTTTTGAATACTCTCAAAAGTGTTATAGTGAAACTTTTATTTATATAAATTGATATTAATTTTTTAATTGTAAGTAAAGATTAGAAACAGGACCGTTTATTTAAATAATGTTAAATTATTTTCGGAATTATGTAATAACAAGTATTAATTGTACATTTGAAACTAAACAGTTTCAGAGACATATAAAGTTTTCGTTTTGAATTAATACGAGGAATCACTCCTTAAAATTTTTTAGAATACTTAATTATCCCATATACAGGGTGTTCAGCGTAATGGTCCGCACGATTTTTTAGATACTTCCGACAATTAAAAAAAAGGTTGAAAGTGATTATCCATCTATTTCATGCGAGCTACAACATGCGATAAAAAAATTAGATAATGCGATAAAATGCGATAAAAAGATAGTTATAAAATAATATTCCTAAAAAGGGGGCGAATGGTTCCAAGTAAGCAGGAGTGGGCAAAATACTCAAAAAATTGTATTTAAATACAAAATACTCAAAAAAATTGTATTTAAATACAAAATACTCAAAAAAATTGTATTTGAATACAAAATACTCTCAAAGAAGTATTCAAACACGAAATACAAAATACTCTCAATAAAATAAAAATGTATTTAAATAGATATTTTAAATACATATTGCATTTCAAATACTGCCCACCCCTAGGCCCCTATTCTGTAATTGTCTTTACACGCCTATCGACAGTTGTCGGTGTCGTTGCGCAGATATTTTATATGGTGAAAAAGCTGCGTAATAACACCGACAACTGTCGGTAGACGTGTAAAACAGTTACAGAATATAGGGGCCCTGGCTGAGACACGCTAGAGATATATTCCGTTTCACGCATGATGTGCATGATGCATGATTTATTCTTGTTGTTCACCAAATGTAAATAAGGATAAATGATGTATTATGCACATCATGCGTGAAATGAAACGCACTTTAGGTTGAGTTAACAATGCGATTTTAACTTTCATAAAAAAAATTTTTACATATAATTTAAATGTATTTAGTATTTACAAATTTAAAATACAAAATACTAAAAAAAAGTATTTAAATGCAAAATACAAAATACTCCTAAAAAAAAATTCAAATATGAAATACAAAATACAAAAATGTATTTAATACGTATTTGAAATACATGTATTTCAAATACTGCCCACCCCTGCAAGTAAGTAAGTTACATCTTATAACTTTTTGAAAGATTTATCTCAGAAAAGCTTATAACTTAAAAATTAATAACAAAAATCTCAAAATTATTAAAATCTTATGGCAAAATTATTCTAAACAGAACATTTTTGGAACGAACGGCTTGCTCTGTTTGGGAGTCGAAAAATTAAATTGTACCATCCCGTACAATGCATTGCTGATTAACAAATATACCGTTGTAAACCTATGTCAAAGTTGCTTGATTAATAATTTCGTTCGCGTGTTTTACGATCCGTTTGCCACAAGCCAAAACGAGTCGATAAACGCGATGATTATTCCGCAAAAGCGCTTCGGTTCTGCACTCGCAGGTGAATTGCGATTAATGACGTAACTGGAACTCCTAGCTAGGTCGCTGTACGAAATGAGCAATTTGGTTGTACGAAGCAATTTTTACGTACGAGCGCGCAGAGCGTAACGTCAGGGCTGTGTTCGAAAACACTACCCGAATACCTCCGAGTATCATTTTATCCTTCTTTAATATTCGGTGAATAACAAGGATAAAACGATACTTGAATATTTTCGAACGCAGCCCAGCCATGTTGAATTGCGTGGCTGTCGATCAACCGTGGTCGGTTGCGTGTGATCGATTTTTGTTAAGCATTAGCTCGAGGTAGGAGGAACCCGACGACTATTTCGAATTCATTACTATTTGCCGCTCGCGGATTCTTCTTTGTCGGGATGATCGCCGCGGGACGTTGCCGCGCACGGACCTAAATAATTACGTTATATGATCTCCTCCCTCGTCTTTCCCCCTCGTTCGTTTTTCTCCACCCTGCCACGCGACTCTTACGTAACATCATTATCCCATTAGTTAGACGATGAGATACGCGGTTCTCCTCTTCACGGCGACTGCAAACACAATATACACACGCGTGCGCGGTCAATAACATTCCGTAACGACGAAGCAACGTTGGTTAATTTTATTTACTTTACTAAACATCGCTGGATGGGAATTCTCGGCATCCGAGCTGTTCCGGAAGCACCGAGTAGCGGATACATTAAAAAGCCACAAGGAATGAGGCTTGTTAGTCCGCATGACATACGCATAAATATACTCTTATCAAACATCTCTCTCTACACACACACGTTAGATTTTTTGTACATGCGGACTAAGCGCTGAGTCTTCTCATATCCAGCTAAATACATGACTCTAATAATAAAGATGCACGTAAATTTCTTTTGAAATGTAAAATTTGTTATAAAATCAAATTTTTAATTGATTTGCTAAATTGCAAAATATAAATGTTTAAATTAGTAAAATTTCAAGACACGCAGAGAAAAACATAATGGTAGCAACTGTAAAATGACAACTATACAAATTTTATATGTAGATTTAATGTATACTGAACAAACCGCGTTTTATAGTTTCAATAATTAAAAAATAATTAAACACTAATTCTACATACATATAAAACTAACGTAATTATTACCTTTATAGTTGCCACCACTTTTTCTCCGAGTGTAATGTAGTTTGAATGAGTGTATAGTGACTGAGTTTTTCGTAGATTCACTGCTGCAGTTCTAAAGTTAACTTTCTTATCAAATCATTAATTATCGAAAAAATTACATACGAAATTTTTATTCGATTTATCTGCTTGTTTTTGATATATCTTTGCCATCATAAGTTATATTTTACCTGCACAATTTCAACGCTCGAAAGTCACAAAAGGATGAAACATCATTCCAAGATTTTTTGAGAATTAATTACATTTGTTTACATTCTGAGATAGACTTGATTATTTTGCTGAAACTTGGATGATTCTGAATTAAAAAATTCTGAAATCTTATATAAATGTTAAACAAAATTAATCGCACGCGTAAATGTGTCACCATTATATTTCACAAGATCTTACGTGTACAATGTACATATAGTTTGTCGCACGCAGCTCACCCGTGGACATGGAACGGGATCTCCGCGCAGTTTAAATTATATACATTTGCAAGAGAGACGGTGGTCGCACAGCGCCCTACTCATCCTTATTTGAGAAACGTTTTCCCACGGAGACGGTTTCCCTCGGAAATCGTATCGTCTCACTTGCGGGGAAATAATAAGGCAGCAAGGCACAGTCATATGAATTGCGCTCCAACAGGTGCCGGGTATCGAATCCACCAGAGCACCTGATGAAGTACAATTAACATGCAGCAGCCTCCACTCTTCTTCTCCGACTCCTTTTTTTCCCTTCTCTCTCTCTTTCTCTCTCTCTCTCTCTCTATTTCTCACAAGCAAACATGCACGTACATACACGCACAACCTTCTCTTGTCCTCTTTTTCCAGTCCCTTCGAAAAGGCGGTTCGTTTCTCCGCAGCGCGCGCTACTTCAGGTACCTGACTGACTTTTAAATTGGCACAGCCTAAAGTACCCGAGTAACGCGTGTCGCGAACGATACGTATGAATGAAGTTGGTGACGTTGATAGTTGCGATAGCAGCAAATTCGGTTGAGAGTCTCCACTAATCCACCACGCATAGATTCGAGTTGCGATCGATCGATTTCGAACATTGATCGTTAATGTGGTGTGTAACCTTCTGCAAAACTATACTCTATACGATGAAAAAAAAACAACATGAATTTCAAACAGTTTTGAATTTCAAAATTGTTTTAAAACTCTTAACTATCCGCTTAAAGAATAGATTCGCACATAGTAAACCGAAGACATAAACTTGGAATTCCATAAGCGTATTTACTGTTGACAAAAATTCACGTTGCGATTTCATATCCAGATTTTTGCTTCGAAGCGATAATCCTGACATGTATTCGCGCGATCGTATGAAATGGATGAGACATCAAATACATAATTTATGAAAGAGAATGTCAGTACTTTTTCAGTGACACTACGCCATACAGCTGCAGCTCGCTTTCCCCTTCGACGAGGGGCAGCACTAATTATTAGAGAAAAAAAAGTGGTGGCAATTACCATAATTTAATTATAATTTATAGTCTTTTTGGAGACGTTTATACATTTATAATTGTTTTTATCATGCAAATTATAGCTGCTTCAACATTGAATTATGATCATCACAACTATGACATGCATTCATCTAACTATATTGCATGTTATTTTACATATAAACGGGATTTACATATAATAAATTGTACTATAAAATATTGTGATAACAAACACATAATTCAAAGCACAAGAAACCATATGCCCATATATACTAAAAGAAAAGATTTTATTAATTTAACAAGCCATCATACCTTTAACAAATGATTTATAAATATGTGACAACAAATTGATTTGTTGTGATTGTTGCTAGTTTGCTATACCAATTATTAGTAATAAAAGCAAACTATTATACATCAAATGTAACTATTAATGTAAACATAAGAATCTTATTTTAGACCGTACCATGTGAGAACACAATCAATGCTAGAAATTAAAATGCCTATACCGGTCGAAGCTAGATCTTTAATGCTTAAATAATTCAATGTGAATTATATTTATACTATATATGCACTTGCATATATACCATATTTATAGTCCTTCAAACTGTACGCCGAGAATTGGTTTTCCGGACTTATAAACGCAATTAAACTACTGGAATAATATCACGAATTAAATTAAATTGACACAATCAGGCATCACATTAGCAAGATGTTAATGTGCTGAAAAACTGTAAATAAATTTACTATTAATGTAGTTGCACACAAACACACACATACACAGTTTGAAAATGATTGTTTCTTTAGTTTTTCTTTAACAATAACTATTAGTTATTGTTACCATTGTAAATAATTAGCAAATGTTAAGAAAATAGCTTACTACACGATTGCATTTACTACATAAAAATGTTCATTTTACTTACCATTTATATCTTAATATTTTATTACATTAATATTTGAAATTATTATAATTTATAGTATAATTTTTCCATGTTTAAAAGAACTATATATATAAGGTTATTGTTATTAACATTATAGTAGTAATAACCATAAAAATAGAGCTCCTAACCATAATTAATGTACCATGCAATTTTATAGCTACAAATACCAAATACCTTTCTTATTGTTAGTAAGGTAGAGCGAATAAAAGAAATGCACTTGCGGATCAGCGGTTAAATTTTTGCGACGCCCCATCGAACCATCGTTTTCTCTGGCGAGACGGGGTGACAGGAATCGCGAGAATCCGTTGGAAAGTACCGCAAGATCGACAATGGAGGGTCCCCAGCTCCATGGCTCACTTGAGTAATTCCGCTCGTTTATCAAAGCCGAGGAACGCGTACGGCAGATGTTGCACCAAGACCAAGTAACGAGATTTTCAGCAATTTATCCGCGAGATAGGTATTCGCGATCATCACCCTTCTCCGTAGAATGCCATCTTCTCTCCCTTCCCCCAGTTGTCTCCCTAGAAATTTTTTAAATGTCTCATTAACGCGAATTCAATTCGAAATTTAGAAAGGTAATTAATAAAATATGCCGCAAATACAAGCAAAGTGCAAAATTTCCTAATTTACACGAAAAGAACGATTTTGCTGAAATATCTAAAATTTAGATCGTTGAAATATACATATCTGAAAATAATTTTGTTAGATCATCAAAATAATTATGAAGAAAATTCAAGCATAATGCCGTAAAAGGATTTGACATTCTAGCAACCAGTTTGAGTCTTACATAATTATTATTTTGATAGTCTAACAAAATTATGTTCCTGTGTGTGTATTTGGCTAAATTTTTTAGATACTTCAGCAAAGTCGTTATTTCCGTGTAAATGCAAGAATGATACCTGATATGCACCAGCTACGGAAGAACAAATAATCACATGTAATTACAGTTTTGTAAGTACGATAATTGTACGTGTATAAACAAATGAACCTTGCGAAGCAATTATCACAGTTATCTGGCAAATTATAGTTGTCATTATTATGAAACGCAGCATAAGTGAAGTTAACGTTCGTCGCGAGAAAATCCAATTACAAGATACATTGCGTAATCACGTAATATATAAGGATATAAAAACGTATAGGTAGTGTGGGCGTGTAGCAATAATGAAGTGAGACGTGAAACTAATCGGCGAATCCTTAACCTTTAGACTGCCGGGAAAGCCACTTTTGTGGCTCTTGAGTGTGGTTTAAAATACCATTTTTGGTGGCATTTTAAATACTAATTGTATTAAACATATATATGTGTATGTTGCCCAAAATATATAAAAATATATAAGTATTGAAAAATATACAAAAAAAGTAAAAAATATAAAAAAGTAAAAAAATTATAAAATAAGAAAAAAGTAAAAAATACAAAAAATAAATTTAAGAACCAAACAAAAAAGAAAAGTTCTCTGCATGAGTCTATACGTTTATATTCATTTATGTTGTCAATATTACGTTTAGAGTTCAAGATTTCCTAAATCTATGCTCAGAATTGGAATCAGCAATACCAAAAACCCTGAAATACACTATTTTTGAGAAAATAAAAATTTTTTTTACGTTCCCTGCCGAGAAAGCCACTTTTATGGCTCTGCACAAATCTCGATATTCTGCGCCATGGGTGCGTTACTCATATAAAAAAAATTTTGAGAAAAAAGGCCACTATTTTAACGAAAAAATGCCGGCAGTCTAAAGGTTAAAGCACGATTATGCCGTTAAGAAATTCTTCCGATGCAGAATGCGCGATAAATCGCACCTCACGTCATCCGATCGCAATTTATGACCGGTCGGAATTATCGGATTCTAATCGATCGCGAGTCGTGCGACCGAAGGTACGACTCTTTCGCCGATGAATCGTTCGCGTCCGTTTTATCGAGAGAAATAACAGTTTCGTTCTTTTCATTTTCTTTTTCCTTTTTCTTCTCCTTTCCTCCTAGCTTCTTTCCCGTCGATAAATTACGCTTACGCCGATTTATAATTTAGTAATTGTAAGAAAACCGTTACAAGTGATTATCGGCGCGTAATTTCTTACACATCGGTTGCGAGGAACGATTACAGGGAAAATCTTGAGAAAAACGAAAAAAAAAAGTGACGTCGCAACGACCCACTTTATTGACATCAACCGATAAATCACTATACGCGTCGCGTTACATTTCACGGTGAATACATTCCGCTTGTATATCTTAAGAGTTGATCTCTTGATTTATGTATTTGATTGGAGCGTAAAGGGAGAAGGTAAATAACTCGGAATGGTCTCTGTAAGTTCCAATACGTCGATTCGCTTATCGCAACGTATAACATCGGCGAGTACCATAAATTGTCAATGCTTAAAGACAACTCGCGTTAATTCGGAAGAGATACATATTGTAGAAAGATTTATCTTTGTCGTGCAATTATGTAAATAAGCTTTATCAGCGATATCAAAGGGTACATCGCGTCCGTCGATCGATGAATCGTACAATCGGACAATGCAATAAGTATTTTCAACAATAAACGTGGAAAAATGTAAACAACATTCTTTGCTTGAACTGGAAATTATAAGATTCACGCAAAAATATTACAATATTAGGTATCGAGATCCACTTTGATCAAATATGGCTTTCCTCTCTCGCTTTGTTTTAAACATTCTTTGACATTTTTATTCCATAATTTTATCAGTTTATATTTCGAAATTGTGGTACTCCGACCAAGAACTAACAAATAGACAATACCGTTGTCATTTCAGAAACTAGAAAACGTATTTATGAGAATTCATTTGTTATTCGTTAACGCTGATAAATTATATTCCATTATATTTGTTATCTGCATCGTATCCGGTCTGGATAAAAGAGTTATGCAACTCGGCAGACTCACGTGACACAATTTGGCGATCCATGATGTATGGTGTGTTACTGTGACAAGAACAAGGAAGGTCGATGTAATTGCGAATTCCGAGAGTAAACAAATTGAGATTCTTTGTTGGTAATGCACGCGATTAGTTATTACAGATTCAAAAAATACCATTGTATTAGATTGAAACAAAAGTTCGTAATATTACTTCATTTGTATGTCTACATGTTTCAAAAACATTGCCAATTATTCAACAGAGCAAAATTCCAACTTTAAGAATCCGTTTTTTAAATTGCGATCGATGATTTTTGACGGAGTAATCAAAATCAAATTACTCCATTTATTTATTATAATCCGTAATAATTCAATAACAAAAAATCTTAAAAACATTTTTAAGAAATGATTTTGTAGGGA
>NW_017257819.1:1948443-1977248 GCF_001594055.1 Mycetomoellerius zeteki | reverse complement strand
GAAAACTTTCACGTTAGAAAATCAAAAATTTTTGTAAATTTTTTTTAGGCACACGACAGACTCCCAAATAGTGATTATTCAAACAATTAATCTGTTACTTTTTTCGTCTTGAGAATCGACAGGAGTGACCGATAAGATTATTTGTACCACGATTGCACTACAGTTGAAAAGCGCAATCGATTTACAGTCGCGTTTATAATTTAATATAATCGTTTTTAAAAAAATAAATAATGATTATGTCCATCAGTACTCACAAAGTGAGAAGAAAATTTTCTATTTTATTCAGCTCATAGTTTCTCTATAAATATATTACTAAACCCACAGAAATTCAAAAGACCTTTCGAAGGTAGAGATTTTATGCTTTAAAACCTTTTTTTAATTTAATTTCGTTCATTTTTAACGGTTATAGCTGCTTGAATTCTGAAATTCATAGCACTACGAACTTTTGCCTGACTCAATACTTTTACCTATCTATAATGCTACACGAGTTTTTGTTGACACCATCATTTTCTTTTTTTTTTCCAAAGATAATCAGCAGTAAATGTAAATGACACTCAAAATAGAGGCAATTCCGTAACAACTTATCATTAACGAAGAAATTTCACATAACAATGTAATTAGAAACTTTTAATCACATTTACTATTTTAAATATCGGTTAACAGCGATGTTTCTTATTTGTCAAATGTGTTATCGTCGCGTTATCTGTTCGCAGGTGTAAATTATCGTGACAACGTCGCCAAAATGATTCGCAAAAATTATACGTCGCGTGTATCGCATTGAGTTTGTGAATCATTCCTTTGCAGAAACAAAATTCGCGAATTTGTGTCATGCGCAAACGGAGTAATCCAGGACCGAAAAAGCAAATGAAGACACGCTATTTCTTTGGATTACCGAGAGATATATTAACACTGCAAAAATATTAGCTTATCTGGCAGATATTTGATCTTTATACGTGGAACGCAGCTCACGATAGCGATACTCCTGGAAAGAATACACTAAGAGAAACGTTTGATACGTATAACCATTTATTCTGTTGATATGTGAATAACAAAAACTTTTTTACTTTTTTTTAATTGTTGGTCTAATTAAAATTTGATTAGAATAACCAAAATTGTATTGTTTCAACTAAAATTTGGTATCAAATATTTTTCTTAGTGTAGCATCTCTCTAAAAAGCGACACGCTAGCCTAGCGCAATAACACAACACAACCATCAAAGACCTCGGCACAACGATATTAAGGGGATCCTAAAGACGATTAGTCGTAGTGCAAAAATAGGACATACACACAGACGATTTACGTGTCACTGACATATCGCTACATACTACTACATCAATATCACACGCAGACATATAAATTTTCATATAACATGTTAATGTTTTAATTAGACATCTAAGTCCAATTCTAAGAACTCAATGTTGTTTCTTCGCACGAACTACTAGTTTGTGGACTACTACTTTGTAAATACAGATTGCACAGCTTTTATACGAAGCAAATGTTATCACGATGTGACAACTTTGGAGCGCCATATTGGACTAAGAAATGGTAAAGATCTCAATTTTGAAACTTTTTGTCATTCTCGACATAAACTTCATCTCACAGACACTTATTAATGCGTATAATTTAATCCTGGAAAAAAATTTTCGAATCTGTAAAAGAGGAAAAAAGTAATTATGCAAAAATTATATAGTTTAGCCTATAATAGAGAAGACTTTAGGATCCCCTTAAGGGCACTTTACTCTTGAGCGCGACTCTTCGCATTCTACTTTTCTGACCATTAATCGTTTGCAGCGCTTTGATGTGAATACTGTTTATCTCAGTTGTGCTAGCACAATACAACACAACTCGCAGAAAATTCTATTATCTGTCGGCGTTCGCTACTTACACGAGTTTGAGTTTTTTCTTGTCGAAGGCCGGCCACACACATTCAAACAAACTTGTCAAATAATGCTTGTGCAAATTGCATGAACGTGTGTGGTGCGCCTTTCGATAACTATGCAGTTCTGTCATCTACACGTTCCAATAAATTTGCACAAGCATGCTTGCACAAGCATGTACACTCGTCAGCAGAAAAGTTGCAACAACACCATTTTTCCAATAATTTTTCGGAACTTACCATCAACCTTGCTTATAGAATAGTTGAACGTAAAGAATCATTTATACTGGCCATAATCTGTTAACTTATGCCGTAATCTGTAAGAATTGACTAATCACAGTCGAGTGTGAAAAGAATAATTGACTATGATTCGTAAACTCTTGTAGCTTACGGCATAAGTTAACAGATTACAGCCAGTATAAATGATTCATAAATGGTTAGATTTATAAATAAAGCCTGCGACATATGATGTACGTTTTCCTGGGGCGTGTTCGGATTCCCATCCGGATGCTCCCTGGGTATCATGTTATCATTTGTATAACGTTCGGTAAACAACATGGAGTGATGTCTAGGTGGTATTCAGTGGGAATCTAAACATAGCATATTAAAATATTTATACGTTTTTACATTTAACTTAGCTAATTTCATGTATAGCAGTTTTTTTGGTATGCACTCTAATTCAGTTAATATATAATATACAAATAAATAAAATTAGTGAGAGTCAGCGCGGATAAGCGGCGCAAATTATTATGAAATAATTTAATATTGTGTAGTTAAAATGATGTTTTCTTTATTTGTTGAACGTTTCAATTCTCTTTGGAGTCCTCCTCAATAATACAAAAGTATAGATAGCTCACATATCCATAATGTTAATTAATGTAAGAAATTAAATTTGTTATTATGACTAAACGCAAATTAAGCTCTTAATTAGAAATTAAGGTCTGTTCGCGTTGATCGAAATCCCCCCAAATTTTTACATTTAAAATGAAATAAATATACATTCAGGTGTTGAAGAAAGAGAAGGCGAAGATATGAAGTGCAAAAAGTGCAAGCAATGCGCGAACAGACGTTCTGATTAAATTTTAGGCGTGCCACACACCCTCCGATTTATGTCTAATTCAGAATGGACGCAGCAAGCGTCAAGTAACGGAGCAGCAACCAATCAGTGTGACGATATTTACAGTAGCGTAAACAATATCGCCTTGCTGGTTGATTGCTGCTCCGCTGCTTGACGCTTGCTGCGTTCAGTCTGCACTAGGCATGAACTTGTGCAGCAAGCACTTGTGCAAGTCGTTTGCGCAAGCATATTCAATGAATTTTCATATTTGCTCAGGTCACTTGTGCAAGCCAAAATAACTGTGCAGTTTTCTACCACGCACGTTCAGTAAATTTGCATAAGTGGCTTGCGGAAGCATACTTGACAAGTTTACCTGAACGTGTGTGGCCGATCTAACTTTATAAATGTTTTAAATTGAAACGGAATGAGATATTGGAATTTTTTCGACGGCACAATAGATTATAATTGTGAAAATTACAAGATTTGAAAAGTGCGGGACTAGTAAAAAATTGGTTTTTTTAATTTTCCAAAATTTCATGTTATTAAATTGCGATTTACGGCACAAATTGGCACAAACATATTGTAGTTCAATGCAGACACAATTAAGAAAAATACAAAATTCGAAAAGTGCGGAACCAACTTCACCCACATCTTTATCCCCCATACATTAAAAAATCCTTCTCCACTATTAAAGTATAAACGGTAATATGTAACGGTAAGTCTAAACCGGTCGATTTTATGCCAAAAAAGAAAAAATTGGAAAATTACAGTCTTGTTATCAGCTTCTGGTGTCGATTCGTAACAATATTTGCTTGATGTACAAGTTTTATACTTTGTACGCATAGAGCAATTTTGGTTTGAATTAAGGATTACATAAACAAATAATGTTGATAGTTCCTAAAATTTCGGCTCAGATACCTAATATGAAAAATTAGTTAAAAAATTTGAACATATGCGTGCGATATTATAATAATGTGTAGTGATGTGTCAATGACATGTAAATCGTATGTGTGTAAATTCTAATGAATTGGTAAAACGGACGATTTTAGGATATCCTTAAACAGCAAATATTCTATTTATCGATTAGATATCGTGCAGCGATAACTCGATTTGCCTCTCGTATATATGTACATACATTTTACATATATTAGCTAAGTTTTCCGCGACATAATGATTCGACATTGCGCTATACTTATCGCGCATTCGATTCGCCACGATTCGTCGCAGAGACGCGCTCCCTTAGACACGAACTGCTTTTGTTAACGCACGTATGCTACGACTAATAAACCACCGGTGTAAAAAGAAGGGAGAAGGGGAGTTCCGCACATGAGCGCGGCTTTACGTAAGAAAAACGCAGCTGGAAACTTAAGACTGCATCAACAGCAATGACGTGACACGGAAACATCTGCATTAAATTACACTGTACTCGAATGGCAAAGAATTTATCTACAGAATGTGGATAGGTCTCGGAAGATTGTTACGACAACGACAAGTAATCGCGTTGTCAATTTATAATTCTATAACACTTAAAATCAAACTTTCTAAATGCATCAAGTGGGAAGAAAGAATATTGTCTTAAAATATGGAAATGAAAATACGATATGTACATACAAGATGTAAAGATCGGAACAACGCTTAAGGGGAGATTTCTAAGATTATTTGGAGAAAAAAATTCTAATCCCAAAATGTCGAGGCTATAATAATTTTTGAATTATTCCTATCCTATATATGTCCATATATATCCTATATATGTATAACTACGAAATATATAAAATATACATTAATTTTTTTATTTTTGAGACGCATGCATAAAAGAGAATCACTCAACTATTGGAAATGTAGGCAGAAAATAAGCAGGAAACAAGCGGTTAATGTATACACGCCGCGGTTTTTCAGTGATCTTAGCTATTTGTATGCGAATGATTAACGATGACGCAGACATTGACACAGACAATTTTCAATGTTCGCTGTATCTAAATGCGGCAAAGCGCGATCGTTGCTACTATAACGTCTGTTACTAAATATCGTTCGCTATTTTTATTTTCAAGCTATATAATGTTCCCCAGGTAGTCACGGGATAAAATCTACGATTCATGCGAGCCGTTATGACGAACGTGAAAGCTGTTTTTACGTCGAGATAACGAAGGATGAAGCGAAGAGATCGTCCGACACAGCTTGATATAGCATCAGCTAGTGAAATCGAAACGTTCATGAGTTGCTTTTACGGAATATAGAAGCACAGAATTATCTACTTTGAGAAACAAAAAAATAGTTACATTTGTAATCGTAGACGCTGTGCTTATCGTGTCGCTAACATTGCTATTAACACACAGTTCTCGCGTTTGTATTCTTTTGATGCCAGGAAGAAACTTGATAGTCATTCTCATGATGAATAATCTCTCGTGATTCATAAAACTGACATATTAGTCATTAGAATTATTCACGTGCATGTAAATAATGTAGATTCTGCGGAATTATCTCGAAAAACGTTTTCTCCGCGCGTTTTCTACGCTTTCCTTCCGCACTTGATTCTTTCCGCAATAAAGTAAAGATGATTTCGCAGAGATGATCTCGTAACTAAAAGTAGGCATAAAATCTCAATAACATACTCTGTACGCTTTAACATTGCAGTTTGATAATTATGTCGTGTCATTAACCCTGCGACAGTGATCATAGTGAATAGCTTTTCCTTGTCACGTAAAATATATTATAAGCAGCCTCGTATAAAGCAGCTCCACAAATTAAACATTCTATATCTAACATTCTATATCTAAATCGTAAACATTTTACATCTAACAAAAACTAGATTAAAAATCTTTTTATTGAAAAATAAAATTTATCAGAATTTTAATTAGTGCCTCCTTCCACTTATATTACTGCTTTTTCCAAGAAAATGCAATAAAAATAAATTGAATGGTTTACACTTATCAAGTGCTGCACGATCAAGGCTGCAAATGCAATTTCGATCAAACTTGATCCAGATTTTCTCGCGCTATCAAAAAATTACGATTTTTTCTCGACAAAAAAGTAAGATAATTAAGGGAAGCTAGTAACTGAATTTAATTTCAACGATTTCGATTTGTCAACGATGTAGATTTATGGCGATAATCTCTCATTATAAATTCAATCTAATCTCGTTTTTCTAACGTACGACAGATTATTGAAGGTGCACTTCACGTCAAAAATACTTTTCTTCTTCTTTAGCGCAGGGATTTCAGCCTCCAAAAAGTGCCTCAGTATCATGCAGACACGAATACTTTTCGTGCCAACCCATGCCGAATTGCAATGCCAGCATGCGTAACTGCTTTCGAAGAAAATCGATCGGAAGTTTTCCCGCCAATACTTTGATCGTCATTCTTAGTCGTCAGTTACATGACCTAAGTAAATCATGCGGAGGGAATGGCTGGAAATCCGCTTATCGCAATTACCATATACCGTATCGTCAAATGTATTTATGTATTTATTAATCGCTCGTCGTTGGTACGAGCTCTCCAGACGACATTTGATTGCCCTTTTCGTTCACGACTCGAAACGCGTTTCGCTCGATAACTGATCACGGATTTTTTTTCTCACGATTTTACTATGGACGCGGGCGTCTAGAAAGGGGAGAGAAAGCAAGAAGAGGGCATTTGCGACAATTTCTAATACAATTTCTCTTTCTCGACTTACACCTACCTTGTCGCGGTGAGAAATCTTTTAATACCAAAAAGTGCATACATTTGTATTTATATATGTATACATATACAGGGTGTCTCACAACTACCACTTTTCCTCTTAAGAACGTATTCTTGAGGTAATTTTGAGACGAAAATCCTAATACAAAAATGTTGAGGCTACAGTAGTTTTTGAATTATAATTGGTTAAAGATATAGTGTGTAATTCGGAAACTATTACATTATAGCCTTGATATTTTCATAACTAGGATTTTCGTCTCAAAATTGCCTCAAAAATATGTTCTTAGGAGGGAATGCGGTAGTTGTGAAACACCCTGTATATAGTATTCTAATTCTCGAAATAGTAATAAGCTTGTACGCACACACGCACGCACGCATATGAATATAAATGTGTAAAAAATGCAATAAAGACGTTATTATTATTATTATTAATATAATATTTTTAATCATATCCTCTTCTAGGCAAAATCCTGCGGACCTTGAACTTTACATTCTCAGAAAGATACACGTACCGGCTGATGGTACGTATCGTTCATATAGAGATTAAAATGAGTATTCAGATCGCACATTTCAAAGAACGTTATAATATAAAATATGAGCGTTACTGCAGTTTCTCGGAATGAGCTGCCTCTTAATATTTCTTAGAAGCGATTACTTTACTCTTTAGTAAAATAACTACAATTTGTGAACACACAAGAAGCTAAAGAGGGGAAATTTTAAGATACCTTTTCTTCGTTAAAATATTCGTTATGAACATTCTGTATCATCCAGGATTTAACGACTGTGTATTTGTAAAATGTGTACAAATTCTTTCATATTTCTAGTAAATATAATGTAAATATATAGTAAGTATCCATTTATTGCAGAGAGTTTAGCGTAGCTAAACTAAAAGTATCTCGTAGGAATATTTCACGAATTTCGATCTTCTGAATAAATGATTTGATTAATATACACGAGAGAAAAAACTTTTTTCACGAGTCAAACTAGAATGCAGCTATATGTAAATCCGAATCCATTACATTTTGATTTTTCAATCGACAGCCCAGGGATTTATGAAATAAATCTCTCGTCTATAGAAATGGCAACTCTATAGGGTCATTGCGATGAAAGATGCATCGGCACGTTCGTCGCCCGCGACGGAAGTCACGACAACGCCGAGATCACGTAGAGGCAAGTGTGTAATGGCCATTAAGGAATTTCCGCTGCGAGAACGCGGTAGGTGAGTCAGGATTTCGCGGAGAGAAAAAAAAGAAAGATCGCGCCACCTTCTGCCACGTGCAGCAATATAACGTCGCGTTCGCGATGTTCCTCGATAGTTTCATCGAAGGAAACACTTCATCCGGTAATTGTGCCTCATTCGTCGATAGCGGCTTGCGAAAGCCAACGTGATATCAATGGCGCACGTTTGGACACGAGGCGCATCCACGAACGATTTATCTCGCAGTGATTTAACAATTCGAAGAAGCCGTTAAAAATAGCGACGGGCGTAGACGACCTCATTGACGGAAGAATCGTAAACGAGCCACAGGAAAAAAACCAATGTATATAATAGCGATATCTTGAACTTGATAGTTCGATATTTGTGAACATAATTCTATTCTACGAAAGAGATTACAAGTTCGCTGGAGATCAAGAGCTTCTACAATTGCGATGATGAGGCTCGCCAATATAGAACGACAGAAATTCTTACGGTCAGAATTTGATTTGCTAAAACTCGCGTTTTAATTGAAAAGTAATGCCGAGCACTTTTGAAAATTTCAAGCGACGTATTGAGAGATAACCGCGATTCCCCCGTTCCTTCTCCTCACGCGTACAAATGCGAAATTGGCAGGAAATCAACCCAGCCGGCGCGGCGTGACTTCGCCTTCTTATTTTTAGGTCACCGCAATGCGGGCCGGTAGGATGTGGCGAACGAGTACACGCTCGTACGCGAACGAAAGATCGAGAAATACCAGGGAAGTTGTAATTTCTGGGTTGTTCGATATGTAAAATCGATTCGGCGCTCCGCCTATTGTCGTAATAGACTCGCAGACGCGATAATCGGAGGAAATTATTCACGAGAATGCGTGAGGATGTTATTAAATCGATACTTTTACGTTTGAACTTCGCGCAATTCTATTTCAAACTAGACTCGGCACGTAAGCTATTTAGGAGAAAAATTTAGTGCCTATTTAGCAAAACTATAATTTAAGTGCGGTATTCTTTAATAACAACCAAATATTTTGTTCATATAATATAAAATTTAATTGCTTTTGCAAAATAATTTCTCTGCTTTGTGAATGACAAAATATTTATTTATACCAACTAAACAATTTAGTTCGCATAAAATTACAGTTTCGTTCGGTACATTTTAGCAAAAATTTTTGTTCAGTATATTTCAACCAAATTTTTGTTACTTTCTGATTTTCAGCCGGAAACTCCGGTTTTTAGACAAAAGCTTTGGCTCTTTGGCAGGTAGAAAACATCTCTGGCTGTCACTCTGAATTTTGATGATCTTTTATTTACGAGGAAGCAATAGCATAAAAATGACAACGGTAAGAATCTTATAGGTCTTATTGACGCACACATAATTAAATGATACATGTATGAAAAAGAATGGCAATAACTATAGAATTTCCTCAAATTTCGAAAAGGAATATCTAGCAACAGACTCTTAATTTTCATGATCTTTCTTTAAAAAAAGCAACAAACTTATGTCGAATATTTCCATTATTATATCTTCTATGTATTGCCACAGTTTCATAATTTTCTGAATTTCCGAGTTGAGGCCATTCCTTGTAAATAGAAAAACTGAAAACGAAACAGTTGATCTCAGTTCGTTTGCAAGAAGTAATTTAGATTACTAAGTTAAAGAATTAATAATTTCATATTCTATTTCGAAATGTTTAGATTCTTCATGCATCTCTCTCTTTCTCCCGAGTTAATTGAAGATGATTCGACGATAACGACACACCGTGAGAGCTCATAAATTTTAACAATCGCCGCACGCATCAAAACGTCGATAGTTTAAGCGTCAATTGCCGCTTAAGCGCAGTTGCAATGCGACAGTTAAATGCAATTGCTACAACTGTTAAGTGCTATTTGAAGCGGGCGATTAACGCGTAATTTATCTACAAGCGTGTGCCTGGAGTTATAATACGAACGTTGTGTCGTATATAAATAAGTTATTTAACGAATACGCTATTTCGATGCTATTATTCGCATTTGCAATTTAATCGAGAAACAATCGCAAGAATGGTAAAGCAGGCGAATATATTGTGCGAATCATCATATCAATTAATTATTAATGAATGATTCAGGCCCGATTGCATCAACGTTACTTGGATTTTAAGCGAGGCTTCAAACTCTCCCTATCTCTCCCTCTCTCTCTCTCGACTTTAAAGAGAGAAAGTGAGAGTTTAAACCTTGCCGCATTTAAAATCAAAGTAACGTTGGTGCAGTCGGGCCTCAGAATGTATTAATCAGATTTCCGCAAATACCGTAAATCCGACCGTCCGATCTGATAAACGTGCAGCTGTAAGACGCGTAATTTCCGGTGGCCATTTCCCGCCACAACAGCGACGGCTGTAAACGCATCTGTCCGTTCGTCAGAGGGAACAAAATACAAAGAAATTTTTGCAAGTCATAGATAAGATCGCATTAAGTCTAATTTTTCATGAACCTAACATAATTGCGATGTCATTAAATGATATCGGACGCGCTATTAAACGATATCGAGAGATCGACGCTGTTAAAAATACATATATATGATCAGAGTCTTTTAATAATATTTTAAATAAGAAGAATCCTATATTCGATCGAAGCTAGAAATGAAAATGATCAAATTTTATGGTAATTTATATTCGGTAAATTACGATAAATTAGTCAGTAATTGAATTAGTCAGTAAATTAGTCAATAATGTAAAAGCATTTAGCCTTTAGTTATTAAATTCAAAACGCTTTATTTAACTCATATTTTCATTTTGATATTACATATTGGTATATTATAATATATTGTATACCAATATGCAGGGTTGGCAACCGTTACTTTTCAGTTACTTTGTCGTTACTTTTTATAGTAAACAATTTGATGACGATGTTGCAATTTTTTCTGACGGTAATTTTTTCTAACGCTAACTAACTAAGCGATAAGATTGTACTAAGGTTAGAAAAGTCACTTTGAAAAGTAACTTGTCACTATTACGCGTTACACTGAAAAAGTTATAAGTATAACGAGTAACGCGTGACGTTACGCGTAACGTTATTAAAAAGTAACGCATTATAAATTATAATAGGAGTTATTTTTTTCAGTAACGAATGACTTTTTCAATCTATTACAAGTAACGATTGACTTTTCTAACTCTGATGTTAGCATTATAAAAAATTCACAATGTCATTATCAAATCATTATTATAACGAGGTAACGATCAACAAAATAACGGCGTTATAAGTAATGCGTTACTTGCCAACCCTGCCAATATGTAATATTATGTTTTTCAATTATTATATATTGAATATATGATAATTAAAAGACTAAGTATATAGTCTAAAGAAACTTCAAATAAGTGTTTTTTTATTAGGATTCTGAAAAAATGTAACAAGTACAGTAACCTTAAACTATTTTGTACATATTTTGATTCTTTTTATTTATATTTTTATATTTTTTACTTTACAATTAAATTTATAAAATCGTCATTTATTTGCTTGCTATTTTAGCGACTAGACTGTTAAAGATTTTATTAAAGTAAAAACAGAGACACAGTTATACATAAAAAAGAAAATAATCTTTTTGTAATTGCATTATTGCCGGAATATCTAAATAGAAATGTAGAATAATTTTAAGTAATTCAGTAAAAAGCTAGATTTTAAAATATAAAACAAGGAATTATGTAAAAAAATACTGGAATTTTTAATCTGCATCGCTTTCTATTTTTTTATCACTGTATCAATCTCTAGGGAACCATATATTGAAAACGGATTTTAGCATCGATTAGATTTTACGTTTAGATTTAGTGAACAGTCCTATTATTATTCTATCAGCGATTTATATTCTCGATGAAAATATTAGAAAATATTGTTTTATATTATGCATTAATGTGAAAAACATAAATAAAACCTGTTTGCATAAAATTATAAAAAACAACAAATTTTATCAAAATTATAAATAAATTACCATTTTACCGTAATTTTATCGTAAGTAATTGTCAAATTGAATTTGACAGTAATTTTACATCTCTAATTGAAGCAAAATTTAATTAATGCTTAAACACACATTTCTTGTGTGAATTCACATATGTATTTAAGCATTAAGATCCGCTTTGAGCGAATGTAGTTCTTCTTATTTAAAATTTGATTTATATATATTCATATCGATCTAACAGTCGTTTCATATTGTTTATCTTACCCCGTCCCTTTGAAACATGACATTCTTTTCTAGTTACTGGTTACATTGCGAAGACTGTTACTAAGTAGTCTAAGGCTAATATTTCATGTGTCGTACGAACATTTTAAGCCTGTTGATTGACTGCAGAACAGAGAGATTCGGGAACCTTTCTGTCCCGTAACCAATCAACAGGCTTGAAAAAGCCTTGTTGAACGACACATGGAAATTAGGCTGGGAGGAACACTCGCCTGGAAAGCAGGAGATCCGGATTTGATTCCTAGTCGAGGTAGTATTTTTGACAATAAATTATTCGCAGTTTTTAAATTTCATCAACATCAAAAAGTGCGTGAATAATGACGATAAATCTGTCATTAGGTATAGATAAATGAAAAAATAAATCTTACGGATGTGGAATGCAGGTTTTATTACGTTTACTATTGCTTAATGAAAAAAACGAGAATAGAATGTTATAAATATGACGTATGTATAAAATAATCAATTAATATCTTTTTTATCTCTCAGATGTGTAATTTGATACGAATTTGATATGAATGGAATTTTTACGTTACTACACATAAATTATTTCGGGCAAATAATATGAATACAATATTGAAATGTTAGGTGTATTCATAATTTTTTTCTAAATTATCAAACTCTCTATAGAAATATCTTTTTTCTTAAACTTTCAGAAAAAAGAGCATGCATTGCCGGTCGTATTTTGAGAACGGTACGAGAAGAAAGAAACTAAAAAAGAACCGACGCCTAAAAATACACACTTCTCTCTGCTTGTCCCTCTCTGACCTCTTCCTTCTCTACATTCTTTCTCTTTATAGTGAAACCTCTGCAAACTCGACGAAGATCGCTCAAAGGAATTGCAAAAGTCAAGTTCAGACAACGATTTTGAAATTTGCCCGAAAAATCAATACACGGGGTGTCTGGAAAATAGTATTGC
The DNA here is from genome assembly GCF_001594055.1 of Mycetomoellerius zeteki. Taxonomy (NCBI): domain Eukaryota; kingdom Metazoa; phylum Arthropoda; class Insecta; order Hymenoptera; family Formicidae; genus Mycetomoellerius; species Mycetomoellerius zeteki. The sequence goes on along the minus strand of NW_017257819.1, from coordinate 1,964,327 downwards.
GAAACTTCTCTCGACAGACTTGCTTCGTTAAAGATTTACAGCCCAGCGTATTACTCCTTCTTATTCTTGACACTCTTATTGCGAAGTTTCCTTAATTTCTCGATACTAAACATGACAGATTTTTACAATTAAAATTATCATTAAGAAAAAATCAAATATAAACAATTTGCACAAAGACCAAGAGAGCGACAAACAGCGAGAGAGAAAAAAAGGAGAAAGAGAATCCACATTGTTCATTTATTTCCGTATAACTTGTTTCCATCACGCATGTAAAACATGTAGAATGTAAAATTACACAAATTACAATTGCAAAATTTATAAGATTTATACGATACAAGTATACGTACACGGAAGAAACGGTTTGCTAAAATATCTAAAATTTAACTTTAAATACAGAAAATAATTTTGTTGGACCATCAAAATAATTATGTAGGACGCTCAAGCTGATTGCTAGAATGCCAATACTTTTTGTAGTATTGCTTGAGTTTCCTATTATTTTAATGGTCCAACAGAGTTATTTTCAGATCTTTATCTACCTAAATTTTATAGTTATTTCCGCAAAATCATTTTTTCCGTGTACATTTTACAGTTTCAAATATATATAAATTGTATAAATGTATAATACGTATAAATTTTTATTAAAGATCGTAATAAAATTTACACCTATTGTTCATACAGTTTTACATCCTTCTTTTTGTCATGCAACTCTCCGTAATATCGCATGTTTGCGCTTCATTAGCGGCCGATTTCCATCTCGCGCACAGAGTGTTTGTGGATGAGAATATGTATTCAACGCGATCGCGTTAAGAGGTATGTGTATAAAACGATAAGAAAAGTCTTTAAAAAAAAAGGCTAGGCTTTATAGACGGAAATCTGGCCGTGAATGCGTCGAGGAAAATTCCGCGTGGGTAAAAGCTCGCCTGCTGCACGTGCAGCCTCCAACCCGACGGTAGCTTAACGCTCAAATTAACGTCAGGTTAAACTTGACGTTATAATTAAAAACGTTACAGAGTCGCTACGCTAGTTAATCCCCTCGGTATCAAAAAATCAAAATTTCTGTAGCTCTGTAATGTAATAAGTTTCTGTAGCTCTGTAATAAAGTTTTTATATCACATTAACAACGTAATGTATAAAAAAATTCAAGTTTCTCATCTTTGAATTATTAAATTGAATTTTAAATCGTTTGTATTATAAATTATTGTCAGTACCAACAGAAGCAGCACTGATTATTCTATTCTCGTGTAATTCCTCTTTGCATTTTAAGGTATCTCGATCTTTACATTTCGGATTTATTCATGAAAATGTGAGGAGGAGATGATACTGGAAATACCGCAGGGAAATCGAGTCTTGATCAATCGGCATTCGAGTGCCGATCGCACAATCTCCTGCATTCTCGACGAGTTACGCTTGGTGGAAAAATAAGTTGTTCACCTGCAGACTAGCGAGCACGTCTAGCAAGCGCGAATCCAATAGCTCTTCGACGCGAAAATAGAACAACGCCCATCAGCGTCGCGTTCGAGAAGAAACGATGTTCTTCGAAAACGGCCATTTCCAAAGAGATGATAAAGAGCGTGAGGACTAGACATATGTCGCGATTTCAATATCAAAAGATTACAAGAAACCATACATTAGGAAAAAAAATTTAATGCCTTCAGCAAAGCTGTTTAGTTGAGACATTTTTTAACATCGAATATTTTATATAACAATATATGTTTATAAATATATATATATAACAAAAAAATTAGTTACTTTTGCAAAATAATTTTTCTGATTTATAAATAATAAAAATATTTGTTTATATCAACTAAATAACTTAGTTCGCATAAAATTAACAATTTTGTTTGGTACATTTTAACAAAACATTTTTGATGTTATAGCATAAAATGCTGCTCGTTCATACACTAGAAAAAATTAGAGTTGGAGAGAATGATTGAATCTCAACAAGCGAACTTGAGAAGAAATTGAGTGAGGCGAGTGTGCTTCACTAAATAAAAATTGTTAAATAAAACATAATTTCGGCGAGCGTGCCCTATTAAACAAAAATTACAATGAAACAGGATTCGGAAAGTTATTTTGTAAATGTGACTAGTTACAGTTCTTTTTTCTCAAAAAGTAACCAGTTACCAATTTTGAAAAGTACCACGTTACAGTTACCTAAAAAGTAAAACTAGTCGTTACTAGTCGTGTTTTTAAACACTTGAATAAAATCGTATTTTCCGTATCAGTTCCTCAAATTGGGAGTGGGACAGTGACCACATGGAGGTAAGCCCATATATATATATATATATATATACTTTTACTTTTTTTAATGCCTGTTCAAATTAAAACTAGCTTTGCTTTATTAAAGTACACCTTACACTATAAAAACATCTCGAAAAAACGCGCTGCACAAAACACCATACTTTTGTCCATGTATACCTCCTATACATATAAAAAATAAGAATAAAGACCGTTTTTCCGAACAAATGAATTTTCTGCGAGAACCTCGAGACAGTCTTCGACAGAACCTACCTCAAAGTTTCACGAAACACCACACGGAACGCACGCAACACCGGACGATACGTACAGAAACTTAAAGATCTCGCCTAATCGAAAGGATTCATTCATTCACGAGAACAACCGCAATCGACGAGCACACAGAGAACATTGCACAGAGAGAACTCGGCAACAAACTCACGATATGAACATTTTAATCCGGCACGCGCACGGACGCGACGCAGCGACGTTACGACGAGCTAGCGTGAACTTACACGACAGCGAGAACGGAGGGGCTTTCCCCTCTTTCTCGCTCTTGTCTGCCCTTGAAACTTTTGGTCTACGTGCCTGACCCCCGTTTACCCGACACCGAACCGAGAGAACTGCCCTTGATGGCCCGACAGGGAAGGCCCGGGCGACGGTAGCGTAGAAGGAAAGCGATGGAGGAGTTGCGGAGGAGGCTTCGAACGAGAGATCCACGAATGGTGCTGTGTGGTGGGGTCCTCTAAACGAACCGTGCCGCGTTCGTTCTCCTCTCCAGGAAAGGAAGAAGGGGAACGACACGGTGGAGGACACGGTCGCGGCGCCAGTGAACTAAACGGACGAACGGATGGACGCACGCCCATGGCCGATTGTTCTCCGATCTCATGAATTTCAAGGACGTCTACGCCAAACCGGCTAGGGGGGATGGTAACGACGAGGGTGGGGAAGGCAGGCGGGGGCGGGGAATCGAGGTTTAGAAATCTTCTTTCTTTCGTTCCATCTATTGTCCGCGTCTTCCCCCTTTTCTACATCTACCTCACACTTTCAGTCTTGAAAAGTAACTTTAATCGTTTGTTATAATTTTCGAGATGTTTTTATACGGTACAAATAACATAGGAATATCTCTGTAAATTATTTCGTATCACTCGTACCTGGACCACCAACTTTAAGATTCGTCACGTCAAGAAATGGTAACGTATCATAGATCGAAATTTGGAACAGAAATCTGAGAAGAGAAAGAATTCAGACACGACATAAAAGAGCTCATTGTTCAAAACGTATTTCACTGAGTTTAGTTGAATAACCATTTAATAGGTCGAATCACGAAACAGAATAGCTAAAGGATTCACCCGCTCGCGCATTAAGCATCGCTCCGTCAAGACAATGAGCTGTCGCTGACTATACGAAGCGAGCGACGGAATTCGATTATATCCAGAACTCCTTCTTTAGACAAGGGGACAACGAGGGAGAGCATGCTTAAACGCGCGATTTTGCTCCCCCTTCGGATCTCTGACATTCTCTGTTACAAGATGATACACTATAAAGAAAGAGAAAAGACCTTTCAAAATATTCAATACAACGTGAAAGATAAAAACTGCCGTTGGCCAGACGATAATGTAGCTCGAGAAAGGTAACTGTGTATGATATAACTTTGACGTAAAATTAATCTACACCTTAGTGGCCAACCATCCCAAATTAGGAAGGACAATTTTATTCTCAAATTTTATTTATTTTTCTTCGTCCCACTTTACAACACATCCCAAACTTTGTCTCAAATTGAGAATACAGGACATGATTATAATATAAATTGTGTTATAGAAATATTATTTAAATGCGCGAAATAATAAGTAAACAATAACAATAAAACGTTCGTTACATTGCATAGCAATAAATAAACAAATTTAAAAAGAAACGACCAAAAAAACGAGTAAAAAAACAGAAATGTAGAAAAAATACTAAAGTAATTATATATTTCGAATTTACATAAGCGATTGATATTTCGACTTCACAATCTTTTTCAAAATCTACATATATTTTCAACTATATATTATGTGAAGAATTTTATGATTTTTTTATTTTAAGAAATGAAAGGATATTATTCATAAAATATGTTCAGTCGATAAGTACAATTTTAAAATAAAATGTCGTAACTTAACGTAATTTTTGTTGTGATCTCATGCTATGTTATACATTAAATGTTATTAGTGTTATTTACAAATATAATAATATAATACTGTTTTTTATTAACAATTACTTAAAAACGTTTATATATTAAAATTTAATTACAACAATTATTATTAAATTTTTTTAAATGCCCTTTGCCTTTTTAAGGAGTTGGTCACCTTAATGTATATAATGGAATAAAAATTAATGTTTAACAATAATATGATTTCACAAAAACATTTTCTTAATTCGGAGATTAAACCATGGAGATTATTCGTATGTATTTTGACGCTCTGAATCCATCCCGATTGTTCTATCATTACAATTTTTTTATCGATGAAAAATAATTGGATTTTCCAATATTTTTAAACTATCTTGCATATTAACTTTATAAGCTTGCGTATTATCGTTAAATTTACTTTTTCTTTTTTACCTCAGTTTGTATATTAAAAACCAGGCCATAAATGGCTCTATAAAAGTAACAGAAAATGGAGCTATTTTCCGTCGATAAAAAAAATTATGACGTGGTTTGGACATCATTTGATTTTAGAGCGTCAAAATATATAAGAATACCATATTCCTATTTCCAAATCAAGCATTAAATTTTCTTTGTGTTATTAAGGAAATCCTAAAGTCATCTGTATTACCGACTAAATCATATTTTTGTATAACAATTACTTTTTTCCTCTTTTACTGATTCGAAAATCCTTTTCCAGGATTAAAATATACGCATTAATACGTACCTGTGAGGTAGAGTTTATACCGAGAACGTCAAAAAATTTCAAAACTGAGATCTTTCTTAGTTCAATATGACTGTACTTACAAAATAGTCCACAGACTAGTTTGCCCGAAGAAACAACGAAGAATTCTTAGAATTGAACTTAGACGTTTAATTAAAACGTTATTGTTATACGAAAATTTATGTGTATGTGTGGCAAGCGTAAATGAGATATTGATGTAATGGTATGCAGTGATGTGTCAATGACACGTAAATCGTCTGTGTAAGTGCTATTTTTTTTTACAATATGTCTAATCGTCTTTAGAATCCCCTTAATTCTAGAATTAATAATAGTATAATTATTAATTCTATAAATAAAACTGCAATGGTTATTACCTTCATAGTTTTTCTTTGAGTGCAGAAATCTCGAAAATCTCGTGAATTTTTCCACAAAACACTCAATCAGATAACTTTCAGATAATTTATAAATACCTTCATGTACACATGGCGTCACAAATGCCTCAACACACAAAATTGTACGAGTATTGAAGGAATGAGAAGGAACCATAACAAGGCATTTGACGTTGTGTGTACGTTTTTTATCTATTTTCTACATTTTGTCTATACCTCTACATGGACGTACCATAAACAAAAGTTGAAGCTACAAACTTCAATTTTCGCTAAGTTATTAAAGAATCACTAAAAGCGCTGAAGGCACTGAACGTGGAACCTTCGGTTTTATCTCTATCTCTATACATATTCTACTCGACATGCGTTTCTCAGTGCGCGCACGCGCGATGACGTACTGGCGGAGGAATTCCGTGCAGCGCAGCGTGATGCTTCGCGAAGCGCAACCGCGACGACCGCGGCGACGCGACATGCACCGCGGAACGGTCTGCAAGAGAAGCGCAGCAAGTAGCACGACGACATTCCAATTAGACAAGCTCGTTTCCCGTTCGAGTTTCAATCGCACGTGCGCCGGCTCCGCGGCCACGCTCAGTTTTCGCGGGTATATGCAACCTTTCTTTAATCTCTTCTCAGTAACATTCACAGTCATAAGTTAATAACAGGAAATGAAAGAAATAACAGACAACTAATAAATAAAAAAATAATAAAATTTCGCTAGGTTGAGAATAGATTAATTAACAATGGCGATATTTCTTCCTACGTCCTTCTTAGTTCGTAGAGCAAGATATTTTCCATAGAGCATCAGATTTATTTACAGGACGAGAGCGCCACTATATTAATGCTGTTCTATTTTTCATACTTTTTCTGTAATCTCTATGCTTGGTCTTATCAAGAAGCTATGTATTTCGGGGGTTATCTCCATGGCTAGATCCATTGTTAGAATGCTAAAAGTTTCGTGAACATTACAGTTCATTTCATCAGATGAAGGAACAGCCTGATACTATGCTGCTTTTTTGAACGATTTCCTTTATATAACGCTATTCTCAGAGCATAAATATATAGTTTCTTTATAGAATATATGTATGTATATTATATTTATCATATGTATTATACCGGAACGCATAGCTTTTTTATAGAAAGTACTCGTGAAAGCCTCAAAAGTATTATCAAATACCTCTACGAAAAAGTATTCTTGCTACTATAAATAGCTTTCAGCTTGTTTTTATCGTATACTTGTATAATACTATTGGATTTCTAATACTAAAATTAACCGTTAAGTGGCTATCAGTGACTACATACTCGCAACTAAAAACTTACGCCTCATCTACATATAATAGGTATTAATAAGCCTTATTCGCACTTTACCGTTTGTGTATTGTAATGTATACTTATTTGATTATGAAAATTTTATACATATTTTTCAATTATTACTTTTCAACGTCAAAAACATCTTAGGTTTACGAAAATTTATTTTTACAATTGTCAAATCGCCATATTGAATCTACCATTTTGTATTTCGAATTTTTGATATCAAATTTTAATTCAGTGATTTCAAAAACTTCTTACAACAAATCTTTAATAGATTAATCCATTATCTTTAATTTGACTATACCATGTAGCGGAAACCACTAGTAGCTCTGAAACAATATCATATTTTGAGGCAAAGAATACAATGAATTATAATAAATTTTATGTCATAAGGAGCTGTCTGAGCTTAGCAAAATAACGTGCGCTAGTTTAAATAATCATGTAATTCAAATAATAAACAATACAAATGTTATGACATATTTTTGAATTGTTATTCACTGGAGCTTATCTTAATGCATTATCTAAAAAATTTTATTTAAAGAAAAGAAAATTTGAAAAATAAACCCACCCTCCCTATAAAAGCTAAATTCTCATTAATAAACAATAGAATCAATATACTCGAATGAGCCTAAAAATGTAAATAGGAATTAAATCTTTCGTAAAGAAACGTCTACATCTTGAATGCGAAGTATCTTATACGACGGGTATCTTATACATTTTGAATTTGATAGCCGAGATCAGTGAACTGTATAACATACTCGAGCGAGCCATCAAAGAGTGGGGGTGTCTCAATTCCTAAATAAGGACACTCTAATGCAAAGTTGGTAGTGTCTTCTTTGTCAGGGATTCGCTGACTGACTATGCTGTTTTACTATCACAAGTAGAAAAAAGTCAGAAAGACCAATATTGTTTGCCTTCCTTTTCTCCGTCGGGCCGCAGTTTTCTATAATTTAGTATAGGAAAGGCTCACTCCAGTATATTATAGAGCTCACTGATCGAGATCGGATCGCGCGATGACAACGATCTGGCGGCATAAGGAAAAAAATTAGAATTTTCATTCGAGTTGCAGTGCATTCTTAGAAGAGAGTCACTCGCGGTAAATAGAGACGGGCACTATAATTTTGCAAATGCGTATTACTAATCAGCGACATCATTTCGTCGATTCAGGTAAAATCATGTTGATCAATAATACGCGTACCATGGAAAAAACGATTTTGCTAAAAAAAATCTAAAAATTTAGCTGGATATGGGTCTGAAAAAATTTTGTGAGCTATTAGAATAATTACACTGTTCGACAAAAAAATCACTTTTTTTTCTCTTCAAAAAAAAATAGATAATACCCCAATTTTTTCACTCTGACCGTCATTGGTAGAATTTGTGTAGCACTGTTAGCAGCAATAGTAAATTAATTTTTGGTCCATTTTATCCAAGTTTACTAAAAATCCTGATGTGCTATAAAAATTCTGATGACGACATCGGATGTGAAAAAATAATAGTTAGTATGTAGTAATGTAATAAAAGCCAAAACGAATTTCATGGCAAAATATTTCTTCTACAAGACAATATATAGTAAAGTCTGATAGAGTGCAGATATGTAGCTTCACTGCAAATAAGGTGTAAATGAGTTGGTTTATCATTCCAATCGCCCCTTAAACCTCAGGATTACAAAACTACACTTTCGTATGTGCGAATTATATACAAGGTGCTTTCCAATGCTTTCCAATTGCTTAACACATCTTGACACAAACGTAGCAAATTAATTCACATATTTCCGGCGTTAATAAATAATTTAACCTTCTTAATTTACGTATTCTTTGTTACTATAACTTTAAAAGAATTAAATTATTATCACTGAAAATATGTAAATCGATTTGCATTCAATTGCACTAATTGCCGTAATCGTCGGCATAACAGAACACAGCCGACTACTGGTCCTCAGACTGAGTACGGGTGTGTAGTGTTATATCGACGATTACGACAATTCATGCAACTGAGTGCAAATCGATTTACATATTTCCAGTGTTAATAAATAATTTAATTCTTTTAAGATTATGAAGTTATCGCGACAAAAGAATATGCAATTAAAAGGGTTAAATTATTTATTAGCACTGAAAATATGTGAATTTATTTGCTACGTTTGTATAAAGATGTGTTAAGCAAGCACCCATCTCTCTCAAATTCAGCAGAGGATAATGCCACACATAACTCTCCAGCAAAAATGTATATTTTTCGACAAATATATTTCAGAGGAGTTCTACACATTGTAAATATAATTCTAGAATCAAAATTAAAATCTACTGAATTGCAAAATACAAACGTTAAAATAAGGAAAAATTTAAAGATGTTTATAATGGAATTTTCGTTGTTTTACAGACTAATAAGCGTGATTTTACGTTCAAAGAAAAAGACATAATGGTAATAACTATGTATAAAAATAACTATACAAGTTTTATGTATGTAGAATTAATGTACATAGCTTTTTATAGTTGCAATAACTATAAAATAATTTATTCAACCATATATATGTATATTAGTTTATTCACAACTACGTACATTAATTCTAAATATAAAACTTACATAGTACTTACTTTCAATATTGTATACCTTTCTTTTAACTGTTATCACTTTTTCTCTTAGTATAGGATTAAACCTCAATTATCTGCACAGTTTGATAAGATTTCACGAATAAATATGTCACCTACTTTTTATTTTCAAAGTTAAAATCTAGGTTAGAGTCTAGGAGAATCTAGGAATTTTCTCTATTTCAATAAAAGAAAGAGTCGCCGATACATAAGTTTCCTAAAGTGGCCATTGTCGGTATCGGCGATTTTCCTTTATTGATATAAAGAAAATATTTCACGGAAAACTCTTAACTTGCACTTTATTAATACTGATAAAAACATGACCTATTTAGATAATTATTAAAAAAAGTAAAAACTCATAACTCATATATTTGTGGCTTATTTCTATACAAAATCAGCTAAAAATGAATTCTACAAATGCGAAAATAAAATTCTTACGATTTCTTTTTACAAATTCCGTAATTTAAATAATAGTGGTTATATTATTGATAACATTACATAGTTTTACATGTTTGTAGTTTCTTAAATTAGTTTTATTTATATCTTTTTCTTTCTTTCTTATTTATACAAAATCAGGGTGGCGTAAATCAACATACTTATCGATAAGACAGTCTATAAGCTAATTTAATTTTTATAGTGATGCGTTATAGTGTCAAATAACCCTATCGGAACTTAAGGCAATGTCGTGTACTTATAGGAAAATTCTCAAAAAACGAAATTGTTGCGTTATATATTATTTGCGTATTGCAGAATAGCATAAGTATGCAATGTATGCATATAAATGAACAAAAAATGTTTTATATCAAAATGAAAAAATTCTAGAAAATCTTATATACGTTTTCTTGTAGGTATTTTCTACAGATGACTTCTGTGAAAGAAAAAGAACAGGAATACCTTGCAGCATTATTGTCTACTGTATTAGTTTTGAGGCCCATTTTGTCAAACACTGATTTCAGCTTATGAAAAAGTTAATTTTGCAAAATTGTATTATAAAGACTGTTATATTATTTGATAGAAGACATTTTCTGGTTTGTATTTATGTTTCTAAAGTTTTATTTTTAGCTTTTATTTAAGAAATATTGTTCAAAAACAAAATGGTTTATCAGTGACCTTACTGTAATAACAGTAAGCAGTATATAAATAAATTAGTTACTTTTTCTTAACTCATCAAATCAAGAATATAATTGCATACTTAAAGTTGCAAGAACATTAACTATTTTAATTTGAAATTATTTCGTAAAAGAATTTACATTAATTCTCTTATGATACAAATGCAGCGGTGACTAAAAGTATTTCGAATAATTCGAATAATTCCTCGACGAGTATGCAATCTCTATTCAAGTCAACGAGATGTATCTACATTAATCTTTAAACTGCCGGGAAGGCACTTTTGTGGCTCTTGAGTGTGGGTATTAGTATTTAAAATACCATTTTTGGTGGCATTTTAAATACTAATTGTATTAAACATATATATGTGTATGTTGCCCAAAATATATAAAAATATATAAATATTGAAAAATATACAAAAAAAATAAAAAATATAAAAAAATAAAAAAATTATAAAACAAGAAAAAAGTAAAAAAAAATACAAAAATAAGTTTAAGAACCAAAGCCACTTTTATGCACAAATCTCTGCACAAATTTCGATATTCTATGCCATAGGTATGTTACTTATATAAAAAAAATTTCGAGAAAAAAAACCACTATTTTAACGAAAAAATGCCGGCAGTCTAAAGATTAAAGCAACGAATAGAAACGACACTTCCGGTCTCTCGCGAATTTTCCGGGACGTCTCTCGAACGTTATCGCCACGAGGCGAAACTAGGCGCGTGAAAGTCTAATCAAACATGTCCATTGCTGAACGTACCTGTCTATCTGTTCAAATTGGGCGACGTGGGCCCGCATGTCTGGCACGGCGGAAACACAGACGACCTCGGTTCTCGTTTCGCACTCCTCGCACACTATTCCAAAGTGAGGCACACTCTCACACACGCGCGTGCGCGCGCGCGACTCAACCACGAGCGAACACGACAGGCTTTGCCACGAGAGCCGGATACATCGAAAATAACTCTTCGTCGGTACAGCGTTACTCTTTGTCCGAATCGCCGCAGCCTTGTCGCGAAACCGAGCAGCTTGTGGCGCAGCATAGAGCGGTAGAAAAGCGGATCCGTAAGTGTCTCGCCGAAATCGCGAGGGCTTTCGAAGTTGATGAGTAAGCGCAAGGGGAGGGAGAATCCTGTTTCAAGAAGCGATGATTAGTTCTTGTCAATTAAGTGGTGGATGGAAGAAAATACAAAGAGCTGCGATAGAGCGGAGGTACGAAGAGAAAGAAAGTGCCACGAACTACTGAGAAGAACAAACGTAAGACAAGGGGAGCAGCTGACTACGACGGGCGATAAAAGGAGAAGAAGGAAGATGAGAGTAGACGGAGGATATGGGAGATAAGAGAAAGGAAGAAGGACATTGACAGAAAGGTGAACCGGCGGAAAAAAGAGAAGCGCATATGTAAGATGAGAGAAAGAGAAAGAAAAAGAGGGGAGGGGGAGAGAGAGAGAAAGAGACAGCTCGCAGACGATCGATCGGGAGGAGAGGAGAGCCGACGGAACGGTGAACGAGCACGTCGAGGGAGGAGGAGGAGGAGGAGGAGGAGGAGGAGGAAGAGGAGGAGAAGATAGCGGACATCGGTGAGGCCGCACGGCGGCTCTGGTGGGGTGGCACAGACAGGGGCGGGGCACGTCACGTGGAGGGCCCCGCGACGGGTGTACGGGGCGAGGGAAAGGAGAGAGGAAGGTGCCTAGCAACAGGCCTGCCGGCAGCCGGGGCAGAGCAGCGTGATTAAATAAAACCGGCGTCGGGCACGGCGACCCAACAGGCGTTGACATCAGCACGCACCAACACAGATGGTACCGACAAAACGGAGGCCAGTACCGTGGCAGAAAGAGAAAGACAGAAAGAGAAAGAGGTAGGGAGACATGCACGAACCGGCAAATTCCCAGTCCATATGACTCTTGTCGGCTGCCGTCAGCCGGGTCGACCAACCAGCTATCCGACGAAATGTTCCAATTTTCTGAAGATAATAAATATAACGTTTCTAGATAGTATCGTATACTTCGCTGGAATCCAAACAAAAAGAGTATCGGCGTGCCGGATTAGAACCGGCTGGATAAAAACGAATCTTATACGGGCAACATTTCCAAGACATTGTGTGTGCGTACTTTTATGACGAATATTAATTATTCACGCTGATTTTTATAGGTCAGTCAAAATATAAGAAAAAAGAGTTAGACTCATGTAAGGAAATAATATTAATGCGAGCACTGAGATATCTCGTGTTAGAACCACGCGATATGACCAGAGAAACTCTTAAAACGTTGGTGCCATTAGACATACGAAATTGCGATTCATGCAGTGGCGTACGATTTAATGTCGCTTTTCAGATTGAAATCCAATTTCGATGCCACATGCCAGCTTTCTTCAGAAAGGAGCAAAATTGAAACAATAAAGTTTTTAGAGAGTACAATTAATACAATTATTTATATAAATAATTTAAATGGAACGCAATGAACAGACCTGAAGACACTTATGAGAGAGAAAGTTCTTAGAATTAAATTGTTGAATATATTAATACAATTAGTATAGCGATAAAACGAAAATGGCGTCGAACAAATTATTTCATTATCTCGACGCTGGATGTGTAAAATCAGAACTTGTACCGAAATAGCGTGAAATAAAAAGATAAAGAAAGAAAAATAACGCAAAATAATGAAACTTCAAACATTCTAGAGAGAAAGTAATAGAGAAAAAAAGTTATAAAACTTTTCATAAATTCTTCTGACCGTGAATATATTTATTTAAAATAGTAAGTAAAAATCGATCAAGACAAATAAGCGAAGATAGCTATATTTGGTCAAAGCAGATGTTGGTGCCTAATATTAATATTATTCGAATCTTATTTCCAGTTCAAGCAAACTGCGTAGATTATTTGTCTGTCTTAAAACAGTCCCACACTAAAACTGTACTACATAATATTGCAAATTAAATTGACACGCAATTTAATAATACCGATGCTAAATGAGCCTTAAAACACTGTAAAATTCATTAGAACAGTAACTTTAACAACCTCACAATAAAATTGGAAAGATTGAAGAGCAGTCAAACAGTTTGATCATCAAAATATCTACGAGGGAGTTGCCGTACTGGTCGCCTAAATCGTACCTCATCAATATTTTATATTATTAGTTAATATAGGCAATATTTAGTAACAATATAAAATATATGAGAAATGAATAATAGAGACAAAAATATAATAGCCTACATCTTGTTTTATGGATGTTAGCGGCGTTTTAAAAAATCAGGTACATTTGATATTAATTTTTAATCAACTTTAATCAACCAATTATGGCCTCGCCAGATTTCTCAACGAGAGATTCGTGCCGACAGCACTCCTAGCAAAATCTCGATTTCGGTTATTGCGGTTTTGAGACTCTGCTCGAGAAAATATAACTTTCAATACAGGACAAATTCGAGATTCAAAAATGATCTTCGCCCTTGAGTTTCTCGTAAATCGCGTAAATCTCCACTGCTGATTCGCCTCTCGCGGCGACACAGGGACTGCACATACGGCAAACGCACGCCATATGTAAAAAAGCGAATAAATAAATACCTAAAAAAAGAAAGCTACACGCGAAGGCTATTTTTTCCGATTCTCGCGAGTGTAAAAACCGCCACCAATTATGGCCTCGCTGATTTCTCCCGCGACGGGAGATTTGTGCCGGCAGGCACTGCGCTCGCAGTATTCATTTCGGAAGCGAAGGAGGCGAATTGAGGACTTCATCGAAGATTCGATGTACTTTGTCCTTATACTTTGGCCTTATACAGATCGGCGTGGCACCTGTTTTCATCACGGCACCAGATCTCCTTCACGAACTGACTGCACAAAGGCGGCCCGTACGCGTATTTAGCGCGTGTGGAGGTTATTTGTTGCAATTACGGGCTTAATTACTTGCAAGCGTGGCGGCCATTTCTACCCCGCGCATTAAGACATGAGCGGATGACCAGAGGAGAACAAGGAGGAAGAGGTAAAGGAATGAGGTGCATCGTCAGACTCGGTAAACCTGAAAGCGAGTGCATTAATTGTAAACGCACGTGCCTTTCAAACTTGTAGGAAATTACACATTCGGCCATTCCTCATCATTAATCGAATACTTTAATTCACGATCACGTTCATGTTTGACTGATCGATGAACTATAGCGCAGAAGCAAAAAGATATTTTTTTCATAGCAAGACGCAGTGATTCCAAATACTTTCAATAAGTGACAAAATTAATATTTCGTTACAAGAATATTCATCTTAGTTTCGCCAAGCGATGTAAAGAAAAAGATGTGGTAAAAGCGAAACAAAAATTCCCGATAAATATTAGATGATTCGTTATTTAAAAATTACATAATTTTCAGAAGTTAATTCTTTTTTTTACGATTCTCAAGTTTTACTCTTTATCGTGTCCTACCTTATGACGGTTAGCGGATGGACCAAAAGATAATCGCGCTTATCTCTGACGCGTGCGGCGATTTATTGTTTATTTCGAAGAAAACGTTATCTTTCTCTTTCAGTCAAGGATGTACTAGTCATAGTGAACAATAAATATCACCTGCCGACGGCATTTATCTTCGCGATAAGATTCTGAGTCCCGTTTAATTATGTACTGACTTGTGAGATATATATATATATAATATTTAGTCGTATAATAAAAGAAAGATTCATCATAACATACAAAACACTGTTCTAATGATAGAATGTAGACACCAGTGTGCAAAGTTCTAAAATTTACTTCTGGTCGCGAGTTTTTCTATCCGAATTGTCTCTTGATTCGTAAGAAACATCTGATTTTGATCTTAGAGATTATCCGTCTCCTTCTATTTTGAGCCATACTTAGTGAATCATTAAATTAATTAATCATAACCGTACCTTTGAGACAGGGGCATTGATTGCTTCGATATCGATTCAAATTAATTGACTTATTCACATCAATTATTTGACTTTTATTCAATTTAATCTTTACTTTTGTACTACTCTACTTTATATATAAATGATCTCACGGACACTTCGCAGTGTGAACTTTTGCCAGTCGCCTAAAATGGTACGTCTCTGAGGTTGCGTATAACCATCCTACACGGTCGTCCTCTTTTTCAGTTACAAACGTGTCCATGGTCCAGAAAGAGAAAGACCGTTCGCTTGCGTGTGACGCCTGCGAGAGAGTCCGACCTTCGCCCGCTCGTTTTATTTATCGAACAACCGCACAGCAATTGCTGCTGCGTGTACGAAAGCCTCGCCTCTCACTCTGTGCCGTCGCCGAATACGACATATGCGAAAAGACAGACGCGAAGGGTGTGCGAAAAGTGCGAGATTGTTGGTACTCTTTTTGATAAAATAGATAATTAATCGCATGGACATCCAGAAGAGGCATTTG
>NW_017257819.1:1944122-1948402 GCF_001594055.1 Mycetomoellerius zeteki | reverse complement strand
CCCCCCCCCCCTCCTCTCCCCTCCTCTCCCCTCATTTGACGACTAAATTTCTATAATTTCTCTTTCTCAACTTACATCTTTCTTATCGCAATAAGAGAGCTTTTAGTACTAAATAGTGTATACGTTTGTAATTATACACAGGTATGGCGCTAGGGTATTTGGCGCCCCCCCCCCCCACAAATTTTAAGTTAACGCCCTACATGTAGGGTTTCTAATTAGTTATCTAATTTCAAACCTACGACTTACAGCCCAAAACTAACGGACATTCTGAGAACCTTTTTTTTTACACGAGTATCTAGGAAAAATAACATGCTCGTAACTAAGGCGCGTTTTCTTTTGTTCAGATGTTCAGAATTTTTAAAGCGCGTCTATGCGCACGATTCGCGATTCAAAAACAGTGCAAGATTTACACTGCTTCGAACATTCGACAGGATGATTCAATATCTAATAGAACAATTTGTCTTCTAGAGACCAAAATGTCACTAAACATTGCATATGTCTTTACACAGTAATTACTGCTTGTGTAAAATATTTTTCAAAAAATTAGATTTAATTTTTCAATTTGAAAAATTGAACAAAAAAAATATCTCTACCCAAATCTCGTGGAACAATCATTTTAAAAAAATAACAGATATATGTAAAAGGAAAAGAAAAGAAGAGTGTTGAGAAAAAAAGATTGCGAAAATCAAAAGATATATATCAATATATACTTGATGTTACTAAAAATTGAGATTTTTTTTAGGAATTTCGGAATGCATAAAAGGGTCACGAATCATAACCATTTGCTTTATAATGCTGCATAGTTCAACCATTCACGACTTTTAAGTATTTCACAATTTATTGAAAAAAATGTATTTCAATCTCATTCAGTACAATATAAGTACGCGGTGTTAGGCGCCTCTAAAACATGGCGCCCCCCCCTCCCCCCCGCCGTGCCGAACTCGCTTACCGTGTTCTGCCGCCCCTGATTATATATATATTCTAATTCTTCAAATAATAACAATAATAAGCCTGTGTGTGTATGTGTGTGTGTATACACACATATGTATGAATATAAATGCGTAAAAAAAGTTGTGGAATAAAGACGTTATCATAATATTATTATAATGTTTTGTGATTTGATCTTTATGGACGTGAGTTTTCGATTCCATTGTATCTACATCGCTGAGGAGACTCCAAAGAGAGTTGAAACATTCAAATAAAGAAGACATCATTCTAACTACTTGAGTTTTAATTTTTTCATAACAATTTGCGCCGTTTAGCACTGACTCTCATCAGCCCTGTCTTTATTTATTTGTATGTTATAATATTTTTGATCGTACTCCCCATCTAGAAAAAATCCTGCAGACGCCCTTGATTACTCGCGTTACAAACATAAACCTTCGAGTTTTCGCAATTACGTCGCTACTATAAGATTTCAATGACTCGATGAAACAAGAAGCGGGGGATAAGATCGCGTTTACTCTACTATGAGAAGTACTCGGGTCTCTCGCCGAAGAAAAAATAACGCAATCGCCGGTTCGCGAAAAGGGAAGGCGTTCCACGGTACATTCAGTAGGTACATCGGCGTGCCGTTTTTCACGTAGGTACTTAAACACACAATCGCTCCAAAGTATTTGCCCATTCTTCCTCAATTATAAATAATCTTTTATAGATTAAACTTAATAAAGTTTGACGGCTTAAAATTTTGCATTCTAAATACGTAAAGAGAATACAGTAGAATAATTAAAACGCGGAATTTTAGGCGTAAAAAAAAGTAATACAAAAGTCGGAATGAACTAAGCGAGAGAACGATAGTAATAAGGACTGTTCGCGTTGCTTGCACTTTTTGCACTCAGCATCCTCGCTTTCTCTCTTTTCAATCCGAATATATATTTATCTCGTTTTAACTGCGAAAACCTTTGGAGATCTTAAGCAACGCGAAAGAAATTTATAGTTATGAGCGGCATACTGTCTCCATATGCCGTGCTCGCGACGACATTAGGCGCGTCGATAACGTCCTCAACGTCGCAATACGATGGTCGTCGCCGTAAAGCATCGCGTCGTCGTAATGCGGGACACGTTGCAAGGTAAGCGCAATCAATATCGCGTATAAAGCACTTACCTGGTGGCCGATGCGCACGTGCTCGCTTCACGTCGATCCGCGAGGTTATGCCGGGCGGCGCACACTGCCGAGTGCCGGGGTCTGTCCGCCTTCTTTTCTCTCTCTCTCTCTCTCCCCCCCCCTCTCTCTCTCTCTTTATATCTTTCTATTCCTCTCGTGCTCTCTTCTCGCTCTCTCGTCGATCGATCTCGCCTCAATCGACGTCACTTGTTTAGTGTCACATTGTAGAAGCGTTCTTCTCGTCTTCTCCTTTTTTTCTATCGCTCGCTTTCGTCGCATACGCCTGAATAAGTCCGTTGGATGATAGAGGAAAGGAGGAAGGGATGGAGAGAGAGAGAGAGAAAGAACGAAAAGGAGACAGTCAGCACACCGCGCAACCGGCGTAACAGTCGAAACTTTCGAGAACTCCGATCTTCGCTCGAGTAGTAGACACGACGTTACCTTGCCGCCGTCTCGGCAACGACTTCCTATCGCCTTCTCGCGCCCGCGCCTCCGCAACCACCGTTCTGTCCGACGCCCCCTCCCTCCACTTCGCGCGAATGATGCGCCTCTCACCGACCCGCGAGCGAGAGAGAGAGAGAGTGAGAGAGAGAGAGAGAAGAATCCGCAGTCGCACGATCTCTCGAGTTTCTCTCGAAAGGAAAGGAAAGGAAAGGAACGTGGAGGAAATGTCTCCTCCCTCATACGCGGCATAATTCGCACATGATACCATAAATGATTAAATAAAGTCCGCTTTCCATAGTTGAACTAGTAAGTGTATACTTTTGGTACTTAAAGTCAAATGATATATGTTCGACATCTGACGAGAAAAAAAAATTCTAGTGAGTTCTAGTATTATAGTCTAGTGCAGGAAAAAAAACCAGACTTGTAGGTCCTCGTGATTCGGGAATCAACTACGTCTTATGTACATCTTAATAAAATAAGGTAAAGCCCAAGACACAATGCTAGAGAATAGCGATAGCGATAAAAATAACACGATTTCAATCTATCAGAAATCGGATACACCGGAATACACAGTTTCTAATAGGTTGAAACTATGTTATTGCTATCGCTATTCCCTCGCATTGTGTCTTGGGCTTAAAAATTACAAAATTAAAAGTAAAGTTACTATATATAATTTCGATGGTTACCATCTAGTGAACTTGTTCACTTTTGTCATTTTCACCTCGTTTCAAGATACACAATCGATTCTTAGGAGAAGTCGCTATAAACACGAATGCTCTCCTCTCTCTCTTTTCTCCGTTGTTTCCTTTGGAGTTTGCAAAATTCGCGGTCGAGCAAAGAAACACCTTAGTGGAAAGGGGATCCTCCCTTCCCCCTCCTTCCTCTTTCACTCTCTTCTCATTCTCGCTATCTGTTTCTTTCTCGCGGCGGAACCAGTGCAAATGGCTGCGTTTTAACACGTCACCACACACTTGCAATTTTCACGCGTCTCGCGCGTGACGCGTATAACGAAATACGCGAGTACTCTCGCGTTTGTACGGTACGTACGATATATATATATATGTGTGTGTGTGTGTGTGTGTGTGTGTGTGTGTGTGTGTGTGTGTGTGTGTGTGTGTGCGCGCGCGCGCGTGTGTGTGTAATGTAGGTGTACAAATCGGCCGGTGGGTATCCACGCCGCACACTTACGAACTGGTGGAACGGCTGGCTCAACGTTCCCAGGTTTGAGGTGCGAACTCGCCGGTTTCGGAGAAAGTATGAAGACGGAAGAGAATGCAGAGAGCAGAGATAAATGTAAATATATAATACAGACAGAGAGAAAAAAAGAGAGAAAGAGAATAGATATCGGCGAACGAAACGGAATCACGCGTGATAAGCCGCATGTAGTCGCGACACGCGCGATACAGATGTGCCGCGGTTGGCAACACCGAGAGATTCGGGCGCGGAAGATATCTCCTCTCGTGAACCGCTGGCGACGAACTGGCCGAGCAGCGCGACGGTTGACAGCGGTCGCACAAACTCGCAGAACTCCAGCGATCCGCGGTGGCGCACGTCGCTACTAACCGTTCCACGCTACGCCGGCCGCGCCGGAGCCGGAGCCTCCGACCTCAAGTCTGCTAAAGTCCACGGAGTCCACAGATACGCTGCCGGCCGGCAGCCGGTCGCGCACGAAATCAATCCGGAGTTGCCCGAATTCAGCCGGAAGCGGAGCGTGTGTTGGCGCGCGCGCGCG
>NW_017257819.1:1917482-1944085 GCF_001594055.1 Mycetomoellerius zeteki | reverse complement strand
AGAGAGAGAGAGAGAGAGAGAGAGAGAGCGGTGCAAGACGCGTCCTGAAGCTTTGTACTTTCCGCCCATCTCATCGAGAATTCCTGTTGGAATCGCACTGCCTGCGCCTCTGCCGCCGCGGTCGATCCCTTATCTCCGCGCGCGCGCGCGTGTGTGTGTGTGAATGCACGTACACATGTACGCACGAATGTACGAGGCGCATCGCCCGTGTGGGCGCACGATACAGGTGTGTGTACGGGCGTGTATGTACATATATACATGCATACGTACCCACGCGTGCGTGAATACGCGTCGACGAGGCGACCGACCGCGGCGCGACCGAAATTTTCTGCAGTCCGCGTTAAAGACCGCTGTCGCTCCGCCACGAGCAAAACCATAGATGAAATTCGGCTGGACGGAAGTGTAAATGAAGAGAGGGCAGTGGGGCCGGCAAAAGGGGAAGTTATCGAAGGCAGAAAGAGAGATACAGAGAATGTGAGAGAATCGAATAGGTACGACGAGAAGGGCGTGAAACTTTTTCGAGTTGAGTCGATGAGTCTTCTGGTTTATATTGGAACATGATTCTGACCAAAGATGAAATTGTATGAATAATCGTATGTTGTTATAAAAAAAATTTGTAGATATATTTGTTAATTAAAAGATTTCTCACAAAAACCAAACAAGTCTAAAAAGTTGAATTTTCTGAAAACAAGAAACTTCTCATCTTCAAACCGTTAATTGTATAATGTACATTTATTGTAATATTATAATTTTTCTCTGGTTATATAATAGGTAAAGGAATAAAGTTTCAGGTTTTGATTAATATTTTGAGACCCATTTAAAAAAATAGAAAGCTTTGGATCTTATTTTTATTTCTTGCGAAAATTTTATATTTATTATCAATTTATACAATAATATTTTACATCTTTTTTTATAATGATAAAGGTAAAAAAAATATTTAAAATATAAAGCAATAATTTTTTTACTTTTTATTTACATAATTTTAAATTACTTTTAAAAACATCCTTTGCAAATGTTAAACTTGTATATTTCCTACTTTTTTGTTCTTATCAAAACAAAATAATTCACGATGTGACTCTACTAATAGAGAACGATTTAGCATTATAATCCAGATTTAAAGAATTGATTAATTTGATTTTTGTGGAAAACTTTTCAGTTGTAATTAATGCGCAAAATGCGCAATAAATGATATCCAAATACATCTACTACAGTTTTGCACGAGAGAGCATGTCGATATCGATGACGAGTGACAAGTATATTATTAACGTTAAAACGTTTAACGAATGAAGGAAACGAGATTTTTATCAGTGATGTCCTATCGAAAGAATGACGATACCTCAAGGGTCTCGGCTGAGAATCGATCGAATTATTTCACGCCCGTCTGAAACGAATGAATTTTAGGCAGCTGCCGGCGATTCTCACCAGTCGTCCGAAGCGTGGTGTAATTTTAGACGTAAAAGTCCGCGAAGAAACGTGCGCAATTTTCACGGACATTCCTCGTCGGGGAATCCCTCGTGGAATTTCACCGTGGATTTTCACCAAATCTTCAATTCTCGCGGATCATATCTGTTTAAAGTTATCACACGCAAAGAAATTTTACGCTGAATTCAGTCATTACACTGAAATAACTAAATTAGGGCACATTAAGGCGAAAGCCTCGTGTAAACTGCTAAAAGGAAGATAACTTTACAGAATTTTTCTGAAAAACAACATGCACCGGATCTTTTACATATACTCGCCAGAGTTGTGAGATGGTGGAAGTTACAGCTCCTTTTGTACTCGTCTGAAGCAAAAATACAAAATAATTTCTTATTTTTTATGAAATTACCTTGTCGAAACCAAGAAAATAAGAAAAAGATTGAAAATTGAGAAAATGGCAGTATTTAAAAAAAATTACTACAAACGGTCGAAGAGATCTATGTGCAAGAAATGGACTGAGGTTCTAGAGGATCCTAACAATTTAGTCATAGTGTAAATAGCACTTACACATAGACGATTTACGTGTCATTGACACATCACTATATACTACTACATAATACTACTACTAACATCAATATCTCACGCATACATACACATAAATTTTCGCATAACAACAACATTTTAATTAGATGTCTAATTGTAAATACAATTTTAAGAACTCCACATTGTTTTTTCGTGCAAACTACTAGTCTGTGGACTCCTATTTCGTAAATATAGATTGTATAGCTTTCATATGAAGCAAATATTGTCACAATATGGCTGTGTTCCAAATTTACTGCCAGCACTGAAAATACTACAGTTTACGTTACGTGCACTATAGATTTTCAGTATTGGCAGTCAATTTTGGAACACAGCCCATGACAGCTAGCTCTGGAGCGCCATATTGGACTAAGAAATGGTAAAGATCTCAATTTCGAAATTTTGTTGTCGTTCTTAGCATAGACTCTATGTCACAGACACGTATTAATGCGTAAAGTATATGCTTCCTAGAAAAGGATTTTCGAATCAGTAAAAGAGGAAAAAAGTAATCGTTATACATAAATTATATTATGGTTTAGTCGGTAATACAGACGACTTTAGGATCTCCTTAAAAGAGTCCCGAAGGTAATTGAGGAGCGTTGACATTATCGACAATTGATATAAATTTACGATTATTGATATAAATATTTAAATCGTGAGGGATAGCTTATTATTTATTTACGTGATAATATCTCTTCCTTCCACAGTTTAACAAGTTTATTAAGTTACGCAATACAAGTGAGTCCTCTCCGAAGGACTGTCAGAACAGTTTCTCATTAAAACCAAACAGCGATTGCCGAGTACCGCGGACTCGCAAGGAATTTTGAACTTTATATTCGAATTCAGCACGTCTAAATCTATAAAGATTGACCGATTTTATACATTTCAATCACAAGCAAATTTTAGCCTTAAACTGCCAAGTTCTTTCAAATCTTGCTTACTGGAGGACACGATTCAGGTACATTCAGACACACATGAATAAAGTAGTAAAAACAAAGGACTCCGCACATTTCTTATGGATTTTAGTTCTCGGTCAAATCTTCTCATGTTTTGGGAAATTGTAATTTCAGGTGTCCTAATTAAAAATGTCAATAAAAGAGTGCGACCTCCTAAAATTAACAGTTTTCGAAATATAACTAGTCAAACTTGACTAATTTCCATTATTTCGGACATGTAAGCAATTTATGTAAACAATCTCGGTCCCACATAATCCTACTGACTTGAAAAAAATACCTAGATAGCCCTTATAACATTCAAAATAAGGCTGCCATAGTTGCATTTCGCTTCGCGATCTCAATGGCTAAAAATAATGATAAATGCTATCATTAACAACTTTGAAGGATCGACTTATTCTTTAGGATCCGGCTAATATAATTGAAAAAAATATATTATATGAGAGATGATTTTGTGATCTATACGAGTGACATGTAGAATACCCATGTACTTGTAGAACTGATGTAGAACTTCATTTCGCTGTTATCTCATTACATAGTTATTTATAATTCAGCTTTTTTTCATCTTCTCTAAAAATTCAGCTGCTGTAGCACTATGGCTGCTAGTCTTCAAGCTGTAGTTTCAAGTCTGTAGGATCATGTGGGACCGAGATTGTTTATGTTGTCCAATATCCATCAGAATCAGGCCAGTTCAGTTGGAGTCGCCAAAAAATTTGAAAATATTTTGATAAAGTATAACAGTATTTTCGAGAAGTTCGGTATAGGTATAACGTTATAATTAGACAGGCGTGGTGATTGATGAATACGAATCTGCGGATGCTAAAGCACCCACTGTCCCCGTCCTCGTCCAATCGACGATCGGTCCAACAATCCGGCTCTCATATCTCCCATCTGTCTCTGTACGTTATTGGCACCGGTTGATATGGTGAATTCACCAATGTGAATTCACTATAGTCCTGAGGGAGAAGTGGGAGGAAAAATGCGGAGCGAAAAGGGGAATCACGCGGCGAAATCAGATGGACAGTCATTTCGTACATTATGTTTATATGCGCGTCACAAAATGCAAAAAAAGAATCTTACGGTATAAAGGATATAAAGTAGTGACGAAGAAAGGAAAACAAAATAATGTAGCACTTACACATAGATGATTTACGTGTCATTGACACATCACTACATAGATAAGTATTAACCCAGCAAACATTTTGAACGCAAGATAATATAAAATTTGCAATAAATTCCAGCGGAATAATATGTCAAAACTAGAGCCTACTGTGTCCGCAATAAGATTTCCAATGTAAACTATATTTGAAGAACATATCTTGAAACCAACACACAAATTGAAACCAACACCAGAACAAATTTGATAATAGCAATGTGATGACAGGTTGATGCCAAATGCAGGTTAAATCTGTTGTCTAACGCGCCGACAAAATGGTGCCAAATATATTTTGATGAACAGATAATGTTGCATTCTTTCATAAAAAACGCTGAAACTTTTGTAATAGCAAAATTGCTTAAGATCTGCTGTCAATTTGTTATCAACGCGTTGGACAGACCTACCCGCTTTTCACCATTTCTCTGTCATATACTTTGCCGACAAGATTGTCGCATATTATCAAATATATGACAGAGAAACGGTGAAAAGCGAGTAAGTCTGTTCAACGCTAAAAATTTTTTTATTTGCAGTCATAAACTGTTGTCAACCTTGTCAGTTGCAGAAAAGGTTATAGGGGAACATGATTATTTTAAAATTATTTAAAATAATACGTATTCTTATTTTTTATTTAATGTAAACAATTTAAGTGGATCAAATATCTTTAATTTTCACATCGTGACTATACATCTACAGCACATACTATTAATTCGGGATCCATTTTCGATGTATGTTAAACAATGTTCAGAACGGATACCGAGACTGTCGAGCGAATCGAATGATAACACCGAGTGAGCAGCGAGATTGGGCGCCTTGTGTATCTTTGAATTGAATCATTGAGATCTGCAACGAGATAGGCTCGATCAAAATGAAAGACGAGCGAAGGATTGTAAGTAAATGCTCGAATACCTTGCTTTGCCGCGCATTAGCTTGATACACCTGGTAATGCCGAGCTAATAATCAGCTAATCTGCCCGCGAAGTTTACACTTCGCCGCCCGCCAGCGGTTTAATCGATAAGGCGATTCTCTCAGAAGCATCCCGCGAATGCGAGTCAGTCGTGTGTGAGTTTGAGAATCATTCACCGGGGACGCATCCCAAAATCTAAATCCCCGAATAGTTCGGTACGGTAGAACACAAGTAGAAGGTAGATTGTTCTCAAACTTATCCCCTTCAGATTAACACTTGAATAACTCGTTTCTATTGATGACATTAGTCATCGGCAATAGTTTAACGGTGCACGGAGGTTACACTGATTCAAAGATATTCTTATTGAAAAATAAGACGTTATTTCTTAAAATAACTCTAAACTTTTTTTCTTTATAACATTTTAATGATTAACGACGGCTAAAACTTGTTGATGATTACTCAAGATCATGACCTTGACAATACACAGGGTGGGGCATTTTAATCGCCCCAGAAGAATATCTCAGAAACTAAGAGAGATACAAGAAAAAGTTTTATATGAAAGTTGTAAGTTTTCTTGGAGGAAAGAAGATGGAAATAACGGATTTTGGATAGGAGGCACTACCAAGGTCAGGTCAGGGTCAACATGAATTTTTTAAATGGAACCTCCAATTTTTTATTGCATATTCTTGTAGCACACCTCGAGAGCTTTCCAAAACGCTATAATAAAATATTTTTTCATGAAGTACTTTTTGAGTTATAAGGTTTGCATGTTACAGTACCGCTGGCATTAGCATTACCCAAGGTCCGACCGACGGCTAAAACATCTTGAATGTTGTTCAGGATCATATCCTGGATAACATTTGTCAAGATCAAGGTCATTGCAGGTTGTTCCTTTAATTTTTTAATATCAAGGTCAAGGACATCGGACCGGGATCCCTTGATCGACATTTTTGCCTTTTGTTTTAGTGGACATATGAATATTGCTGCAATATTGCAGTTATGTTTTATGAAATATTGCAATCTTTCAAAGTAATATTGCTACAATATTGCTGTAATATTTAATTTGCATTATGAATGAGGCGATAATATCAGGTCCCAACAACTAAATCAGGCAAACATTGCAGGGTCCTTATCGGAACCTTATTTTAATTTCCAGTCGAGTTGTTTAAAGTATAAATATTAATATATGTGGTATACATATACAAATATTTATTATATCTTCTTAACATAAAACGTGACTGACTACATTATTTCGATGAGTCACGAATTAAGAATACATTAATATTTCGTCGCGAAGGCATTCGCGCTATTTTAGACGCGTTACGACCTTTAAGCACCGCAAAGGTGCTTTCAGACCAAAAACTGGCGTTATTTAGCGAATTTATTACAACAAAGGAACGACCCGCGAGAGCTCCCACATGTTAATTTCAACGATGCGTCTGGTGTCCTTGAATGTCTATAAATATACGTCGTTGGAAATGAAAGAAATTCCAGGTCCACAATGTTGTTGCTTTGTTGTTTGTAAGAACAATTCTTTGTATGGGCGAGGTCGCAGGATACGCACTGCAATTTTTCCACGATTCGTTGCGTTTGAAATCTAGAAATGCCGAAGGTGAACACCAGGGGTCAGGGATCTTATATGCGAAAAATATCGCGTATGGAAATACTACAGTATACGTTACATATATTACATATTTTCGTATGCAATATAAAATTAAGTATAGGCTTTCTGAACTTGCAACCTGCGTTTATCAATTCGTGAAACATATTCGATAACTGTTATGACATTTATGGCAGCTGGCGTGCAATTACATGGAATATCTCTATTTCATAACGGAAAGATGCGAGAAAATACATTGGCGCGCATCCTATAAAACGTCTATAAAATCTAAATGAGGTAAAATATTTAGAGTTGCTTGAGAATATCATCGGATAAGATTTTAAGAGAAGGCGACCAATGTTTTTGCGAAGGTCTCTAGGGTTCCTCGGGACCAATTCCATGGAGGAAAAGAAAAGAAAGCTTATATATGGAAAGGGTAAGTGCATATAACAAGAGATTGGGATCCGGCCTAGCTTCCACCATTGACCCAAGTCCCCTGCTGAGAGGAACCAAGACTGACCAGACTTACCTGGCGACGATTTTTATTACTCGTTGTCTGTTATAGGTCTCGTCATCCGCCTCCACGCAAACTTTTTACGAGTTTTGTACCGAGGATTATTGCTACCTATGATTTTGCACATTAATTCTCACTTTGTTTTTTACTTATAATTCAGTTCTACACATAATTTCAATTATGCCTCAGTGATCGAATTGATAAAGACGCCCGTCACAGAATGTATACAGTAGAAAATATTTTTTGTATTTAATGTACCTGAATCGAATAAGGCCCACCTAATTTATTTTATTTTTAAAAAATTCTATTTATGGAGATATTGAAATAAACTAAATGAGAATCAAATGCTGATATATATTAGACGCGAGCGCTCTGAGCCGCTAAATATTGTATTTATTGTTTTGATAGGCGACCTACATTAAATTCGCCGCTCCACCACTGTGGATAGACAAGATATTAAATTTATAGGACATGTATTCACTTCCTGCCAAACAAGCGACGTGTATAGACATTCTTTTCCCGAAAGCGTCCCGTATTGTGAATCGAAATTTAATAAATCTAATTGTTCTTGTATGTGCACAATTGTCAATTTCTTAAACAAAATCTGTTATGCGAGCCAGAGATAAAGCTAGAAAAATCTGGAAGAAATGGAGGACGGAGGCTTGTTATGCTAGGTTCAAGACTTTGAGAAATCGGATGTAATAAAAACTATAATCATTTATATCAATATATAAATAATCGAAGAAATAAAAACTTCGTTCAAAAATACTTCATTCAACGTTCAAAAAAACTTCATCCAAAAATAAAAAGCGAATCACGGATCGATATTACTCTTTTTCCATTGTATCGAAACACGCTCACTACGAATTGCTGTCAAATCAAAACTATCGCATAAATCACTCTGAAATTTTGTATGGCGTCGTTTGAAAGATGGTAGTACACGATGGTAATGCCAACTTGTGTCAGCAACACAGCCTGTCTTCAAACACAAGTACTTATTAATTTGCCATCGTAAGACTTCGTAATCATCTCTTTGCTTTACCGAGATCACAGATCCAGTCCCGAGTTATAAGGATTAAATTTCTTGACTTGAAATTTGGACCGATGTTCGCACTATTCGCTGGAAATAGACGTTACAGCATCCTTTCGGGACGTTGACCCACATTTCGGAGCAATAAAAAGTGCGTTTGACTCGTGGCATTCGCCTCTGTGCTTATATCTGCGAGACAGAGTCCGTCTAAACATTCTTCCATACCCTCCCCTTACTCATCCTTCGTCTCTCCAATCGATTTCAAAATTAATTTCCGAGAGTTTAGACGTAACAGTACAATAAAATGTATTGAGAATTTTACGATTGAACCTGTTTTTATATTTATATTGAACATACATATTTATGTCAATTTGTGTACCGGCTTTAACATACACTCAGTGCAGCCAAAGAGAAACACTATCAGTGTATTGATTGTGTAAAAAGTATTTTGGTTATATCAACAAAAAGCACAAACAAAATACATTCTAATCATATCAATCAGAATTCTAATCGTCATGTTTGAATCTCTGAATATCTCAACTAGAATGTTTAATTTCTGGTTGAATCTATCAGATTTCCAATTTATGCAACCAAATTTTTTCGGTGTAGTAATCCAACGATATTGATAACCAATTTGCGTGTTTTATTATTGCATCCCCATGTACTATTGTAGTAACTAGTAACAGTATTAACGTCCGAATGTCTTAGCACCTATCTTCTGCGCAGCCGGTGCAGACAAACGTGTAGAGTCTGTGCTGCAGCAGAGACGTCGTGCGCGCGATAAAGAGAAACGTGCACGGCGAATCGATACTGATATGACACGTTGCGGTAGATTTTCAAGAGGACATAGGCAGATAAAGCAAAGAATGAAAACACCAACAGGCTGTACACGTGCAAGTAATATCACAGACTAAAAGTCGCTTTGGTCTTTAGTTATGTTTTCGATAATGCCGAATGAAAGCTAATATAAGTTACAATCATGCAGTCTTAAGGCGTATGTTACTTTTCACGAAAGAAGAAGAAAAGAGAAAGAAGCATCAAATAACTTTGCTGTCAGAATTCTATTACAAAAGTACGATGTAATTAACTCTTAAGAAATAACAAAAATTAAAAAATAGTGAGGAATGGGCTAATAAGCGCTGTAAACGTTGCGCAAATTCTATGTGTGTACAATTTCTTTATTTACTTGAACGTTTCGACTTTCGTTCGAGTCATCTTCAACAAAAATCCGTAGTTGAAATTACAAAATTTCGTTGAATCCTTAGCGAGAGAACCCTATCGGTCATCACATAAGTCACATCGTTACACATGGTTGATTAGTCAAGTGGAAGTAATAACGAACGAGATTGGCTTTTGTCATTTCTCACCAAGGAATTAACGAAAAACTTAAAAACGAAAGTAAAATAGGAATCCACAGTACATATTGTAAGTATTAAAAATCATTGTATCAAAAATTGTGTCAAAAATACCGTCCTTACGCACCAAGAGTCATTTAAAGTGCAATTTTAAGTGCAATCATAATATTGCGAAATAATTAAATTATAAATATCATCGACTACATACATGAGAGAAAAAGCAGCTATGTAACTGTTGTAAAATTTTTTTATATGATTTTAGTTCATATATTTAAATCTATTAAGAAACTGAGAAAAGATCATCGATAATTCTTTACTTAGATTCTTCAATAGTTTCATTGAAGCAGCGATTTTCCGATAAAACCGGCTTTTTCATTATATTATAGCATAACATCCTTTTATTATGTTCGATATAACATTAAAAGATTTCAAAAGCAGTTTTTTTTTACTATTATAATTAAAATAATTTTCACAATGAATTATGGTACACTCTCTGGATAACAAAATTAATAAAGAGGAACTTAAAGAATTGAAATTAGGAAAGATATTAAAAGAAGATAAAACTTTCTTTCCAGCAACGAAACATGTATACTACCTTAGACCAATCATGCACAACGAGTCATTGAAAGATAAGAAGAGTAAAAATTTCATTGCGATTAACAATGTCGAAAAATCACCTCATGCCCATTTTTACCAATGTAGATTGACTTCTAATTCTTAGAATTAGAAAAAGGTGAAGAGTTAGTTGAACCAAGGTTAAAATTTAATTACATTATTGATAGAAACGGGCATCAATGGACTATGTATGATAAATATATGCAGAAAAATAGTGCTTGTTGAAAAGAAAGAAGCTGAAAAAAGAGAGTTGTGATGAAATCCTCGAAGACTGGCTTTAACATACATATTATTTGATAAGTTTTATGCGAAGGAAAATTTTTGCCTCCTCCCTCTGACTAAAATCTTGCGCTCTGACTAAAATTCTGCGAACGCCCATGTATACGTGTGTGTATGAAATAAGAGCTACAACCGAGAGAAGAGTATCCAAAATTGAAAATATCGGTTCTCTTATATGAGCGAACTGAACAAACAGATGGTCATTTTGCGCCAAATTCCATTCGCAAAATAACGATTATGTGATTCGCGTAAACTGCAGTTTGAACACGTTATAAAGCGGTATGTCGAGGCTGCAACGCATGTTGCATGGAAATGGGGAAGAAGGCGACAGAGACATTATTCACACTCGGGCCACTCGGGGAAGGATTTCGCTCGGAAGGAACCCGGAACATGAAAGGAGAGATATATACGAGAAAACGAAATACGTAAGCGAATGTGATTACTGTAGAACTTAAAGATGATATACACGATAGAAAATACAATTTACACAGCTTGAGAGAGAAGGCTGATTACCAAAGGATTTAATTCCTTGACAAACGATACCGAACGATTACCAGAATTGCTTCGATTAATTCTGCCTGTAAAATTAGCTCAACAATTTGTAAAACACAATATCAATTAAAAATATATTTATTATTCGACGTGATAAATATTCAGTTTAGGCCGGATTAATTTATCTACAACAATCACACATTTTTGTCCAATTAACATTCAACACAATTACAAGACAATCATTCAAACAATAACGATCATACAAAAGGCAATCCATGACGCAGTAATAAAGTTTACAATTAAATCATTAAAAAAGAAAAATGAGAAAAAGAAAAAGGAAAATCAGAACTAAAACAAAAGGACAAAATCTGATAATCGGAAAATAATGGAAAAGAGCAAAAGAGAGAAAGATGAAAAAGAAGAGAAGAGAGAGAGAGAGAGAGGGGGAGAGGGGGAGAGCAAGAGAGAAAGGAGGGAGAGAGAGAGCGAGGGTACGATTGCGGGGATGATGACCTTAGAGGAGGGAGATTGGTCGTAGGAAGAGGAAAAAACGAAACGTTGGCAATGCGGCAATACGCAAGCGGCGCACAGCACGGCACGGCGCGGAATCGCCGAAAATGCAATGCGCCGTACTGGAGTGGCGACGTCGACGTCGGGCGTGGCGGATAACTGACCTCGCCTCGTCTGGCTCAGCCACCCCTGACACCCCCGTCGACGACCGTCAGAGTTTCCCCTTCCGTCACGTCCCTCACTGTTCAGTACCACGACGTCGCGCCAGTCAGGGACGGCGTGACCGCATGCACCGCCCGGCTCCAACTGTTTGTAGAATACGCCTTTCGTCTTTATTTATTATTTGCCATTGCTGCCGTCGCCGTCGTCGCTGCTGCATTGCATTTCACGTTTATGATATTTCGCCGCTCAAAGCGCGGAACTGCCGCAGGCAGCACATAAAACACTGACGTAAACAATGTTTAGTTTTGAATAAAGAGAAATAGGTTGTGTATACGCCGGCTAATTGACGGCTTGCGAAAAACTTATGGAAGGAATACTTTTAAACAGTGAAAATGATTTTTTCCTATTTTCGTTTGGAAAAGATCGCGAGTGTAAAGGAGTTATAGAATCACTCAAAAGTATTTGCTTACTTTATCTTCCTTAATTAAAAGAAAAATAAATTTCAATCTTCTTTGTTTATCTTTCAAATGTTAAACTAAGTAATATAATGTTCGATTCAAAATGTTACATTCTACAATATTTTCTAAAGAGAATGTAAGAGAATTAGAACGCTATTTTATATCGTATATGTATAAGAAAGATATACAAATTGTAATGGGCAAATACTTTTGAGCGATAGTATTTTTTATTTATATTAAAATTGTGTGTGATAATCCAGACGATGTCAAGCAATATTTTTTGCTTTTATTTTATTCTAAAACATTACTTTCTTAAGATACGATTTTCTCGTCTATTTACTCTATTCTGTCCATATTTTCTTTGCGTAATAACTTTAATCGCGTTTTTTATATATATGTATACATTACATACATATATGTTTACATATGTATGTATACAATATATTATACGTATATGTGACGGCCTTGATAATCTGCAAAATGAAATTATATACTTGCTCTCTCGAATTGCGATTGATATTGATTGAATGCGTTGGATTTCTAATAATTTCCATTTAATTAATCCTCTCCCAATGGCCTGCTGATCAATTTCCCTAGTTACTAAATATTATGAACCAACGAAAATTTTTTTTCTGCAGTTTCATTTAATTAGCTGCAAATAAAAAAATTACAGTGATTCCCTCACCTTGGCACGGGGAAAAGGAAAAGAGAAGAGCGTGACGGTGTATCTCTTGCCAATCTATTTTTTCATCTTAGTGTCGCAATAACCGTAGTTAAAACCGCGAATAGCGAATCTCCGCTCACCCAGTTCATCCTCGTAAATCCGGCTGGAGACCGGTTCGCTGCAGTATTGGGCGAGCAATTTGGTTACAACGCCATCGACGAAATAAAAGCGAAATAAAAAAAAGTTGAAACGACGCAACGACGACGACGACGACGAGGACCATCGATTATTCCCGCCGAAAAAAACAATTTGCTCATAGTAGTAGTCGGCGGCTCCGAAATCATTTTAGCGAATATTCATTTTTTCCTCGCATGCACCCTCTGGCGGCCCGACCCTGCCGGATCAGCATCCACCACCTCTTTGCACCCCCGTCCTTGCACGAAGCCGACGTAGCGTTGCACTTGCCCCCACCGCTGTGCAATCTATCAGCGCAACCCTCATTGTGTGCGCTCGTCGGGGGCCGCGTGAGGGGTATCGCCCCTCCAATGCCCTTCGTTCCCACTCTACGTTGCCATCCCTTCCTGCGGCCCTTCTATCCCTTTCGTCCTCCCCGTCTAGCAAGCGCGTGATCTCCCGCGCACCCCAACCGATCGGCAAAAGGTAGTCTAGCCGTCTGGTTGCTCAGCAACACGGTACTGCCTGCCTGCTGGCATCGATGCGAGAGAGTGTAGGTACCTATATCCATCCAGCCAGCCAGTTAGCGGTGATCTGGAACCGTGTCACAATTGCGTAAATTCCGAAAAGTCTTCAAAGAAATAGTCTTGCGCGAAGAGGACACTGTATAACCTTCACGCAACGGCAATATTTCTTTCGTTGTTTGTTACTCTATGACCTGTATATTAAATGAAATATTTCATTATTAATTGATTAATTTCCTTGATTCTTTATCACATAGAAAATTACACATAAGCGATATCTGAGAATTCTTCCACTAAAATCGATTGCTTTTATCTTTTTCGTATTGTGGTAACGATACGAAATGTATCGACACGTTGAACAAATGTATCCAGGAACCGGATTTGATCTAGTTTCCTGAATACGAACAATGAAAGTCAAAGTATGGTATTCTAGGATACGGTGCCATCTAAATTTAACAATTCGAATTTTGCCTGTTAATTACATGTCATGAAACTATCTTCGGCGCGAAACTGTTATCTTTAACTCTGTTCCACATATGCTTTAATTAGACCATCATCTTGAGATTGTTGTATGATTCACATATGGTATCTGTAGGAAAGACTAAGTAAAACTACGCCTGCTTTAGCTCGGGCAAGACTTTGAGAGCCTCTCTGTCCTACAGTCAATCAACAGGCTTGAAAAGCTTTGTCGTACGACACGTGAAATATCGGGCTAATAATAGGCCTGTTCTTTTTGGCTGAACTTTTGCACCAGTTCATCTTTTTTCCTTTCCTCTCCAGGAAAAAAGAAGAGGAAGAAAGATGAACTGGTGCAAAAGTTCAGTCAAAAAGAACAGGCTCAATGTAAGATTCACACTGCGTACGACATTCGACGTGCGACGTCCGATATCCATTAGGAAAGCTTGTTTTCTAGATATTTTAGCTAGCAATATTTTGTCGTACGATGATGCTTGTCGCATGAAAATGTTCGTCAAGATTTAACTTTTTCGTCCGACGACGTACATACATACGACAGACATATCGCAATATGCAACTTACAAAGTGTATGCAGATAAAAATGTCGCCAACTAGAACCGAATTCTCATATTGGTACCATCGTACGTCGGATGTCGTACGCAGTGTGAATCCTACATAATACTCCTACATCTGCACTCTAACAATGCAGAACTGCTTTCAACGACTCGTCTCGAAAAAGTTCCACATTATTCGGTAACTCGAATCTCGAAACTCAAAATCGACATTCTCAAGATGGCTGCCAATTCGAATCAATAGCATCAAAAGTATCGATATATCGATACGTACGAAAAGTATCGATATGTCGAAATTATCAAAACAAAAGTATTGATGAAAAATATCGGATATCGAAATAATAAAAAATATCGATTCTGAAAATATCGATAAAGTATCATGCCTACTTTCAACTTTCCAGGCATTTGCAAGAATATGGTGACCTTCATGATTTGTCATGTGTTTGTAATATTTGTATATTTGTAAGTACAAATTACTAAGTTTAGATAATAATGATTTAATATCATTATAAAATATTATTATAACACATAAGTTTTAAAATTGATGTGATTATTGAAAATATTGTAACGTAGGCACATTCCTAACCTATAATGTATATGATTTTATAACGCATAAGTAAACAGTTATAGGTAATATTCTTGAAAATAATAATGCCGGGCTGTTGCGTGCCAAATTGCAAAAATTCAGCGGCTAAGGGATTTTTAATGAAACATTTCCCCAAAAATGTGGAAAGAAGGACTCAATGGGCTGTGAATATTCCACGAGCGAATTGGATACCCACAGATTCTAGTTGTATTTGTGAGGTATGGTATTTATATTTACTTAACAACTAACTTCTTAGATCACTATTCATAGTAAAATGTTATATTTATTCAGATTAAGCTATCTTCAGATTCTTTGCAGCCAATGAAATAAACTGCATAGTATATAAAGATACTCTTAACTATTCTTCTAAATATCAGCTTTATACTATGAATATCTTATATCAGAGCTGTCCAAGATCAGGGTTTTTTGGCTCGTTAAAACTTTTTGATCTGTCTTTCATTATGTTTAAAAGTATTCTGTCACTAATATTATAAAATACTGTTATTCATAAGGTATTTAACTATAAAAATATGAATAATAGTATTAATTATAATATTAATAACAGAATACTTTTAAACATAGTGAAAGACACAAGTCAAAAACTTTTAACGATTTCAAACTAGTGTCGTCACTAAAACCGATCATTGCGCGCTACGATAAAACAGCAATGAAGTGAGGAGTAGGAACGGATAATGAACATGATCACCGACACGTTTCAATTTTAGGTCAAAAGACCCCGCCTTTGAACAGCTCTATCTTATATAATATGAAATGAATATTATTCTTTATGTTTAAGATTCATTTTTCACCAGAAATGTGGGAAAAACCTCGAAGTGATGGTAAAAGGATCTTGAAGTGTCATGCAACACCAAATATTTTTGAGCCATGTCTTAAGACAATCATTGCATCCAAACAAAATACTGAATTAATACAATCAGTACAAACTGTCGAGATGAATGAGAACTCAAATCTCTCCAGTAATGACATTATCGCCCAACAAGAAGAATCTATTGAATTTTTTATAGTTCCAGTTACTGAAAATCAACCAAATCTATCTTCATCTAATCATGATGATAAAATAGATTGGAAGAAAAAATACGAAAAGCTCAATGATTTATTTAAGAAACGTGAAAAGATGTATAATACTGTTTTAAGAAAATGTAATTGTTTGAATAATACACTTGTGAAAAGACTGAATACAGAAAAACAAAATCAGCATAAGCAATATGTGAACACAAAATTGTACTCCATAATTACAAAAGTATTCACTAACGATCAAATAAAGGCATTGACAAAGAAATCAACACGTGGTTCAAAGTGGTCCGAAGAAACACTTAAAAAAGCTGTTCGACTGAGAATTACTTGTGGAGCGAATGGATACAAAGAACTTTTGCAACAACATATTCCTTTGCCGTCATTGCGTACTTTACAAGAAAAAATGGCAACACTTCATTTTGAACAGGGAATTTGCAAAGAAATTTTAAATATCTTAAAGGAAAAGTAAATAGTTTTGAAGATAGAGATAAAGACGCTATGATTGCACTAGACGAAATGAGATAATTATAATTATTATTATGATGTTAGAAACTCCAAAGTAACACTTCAAAATAGAACACGTACATTAATTAAATTTGCATACTGAGAAAATATTAAAAAAATCATTTTTAATAATAAATAAATTGAATTTCTAACATAATAATAATTATCATTATAATTATAATAATAAAAATTTGTAAACAGTGAATGTAAGACAATGGCTACGTTTACACCGTGCGCTTAGTCCGCAACCGATAGGTGTCTTTGTTTAATATATAGGCTAAACAAGGACATCTATTGTATAGGCCGCGGCCTAAATGCACGGTGTAAACGTAGCCAATATGTTTAAAAGCCCTATAGCCTTATAGTGCCCTGTATGAGTTATGGCTAATATCATCCCTGAGTTCGAGCGTTTTATGTTTCCGCGCACGGTCTAAATACTACGAAACAAAAGAAGTGGGGATGATGAAGTAAAATCGGTCGAAATGTGCAACTCAACTGCAGGCCTAAAATAAATCTATGACAATGCATGGTATAAAGACAAGGGTATGCTCACGCGCATGCTATATGCACGCAACCAATCAAAATTGTCAAAGTATGACATCACAGATATGACGTCACAGATTGAAGATTGAGATCGAAGATTAAAGATTGAAATTTGACCAATGAGGGCAAAGGAATTTTAGCTCCTATTGTTTTGATTGGTCAAATTTCAATCTTTCAATCTTCAATCTCATCTTTAATGCCTAGTCTGATTCCAGCCTAAGGATGTCGATCTTTAATAGTATCTCGTCGGTAGTATATGCTAGTTTTTCAGGTCGCTGATTTTGAATCTGATGTCAGAATTTCAAAATTCAAATTTCAAATTTCAAAAATCAGATTCGAAATCAACGATACGAAAATCATATGTGATCATAATTTCATCAAAATT
Source organism: Mycetomoellerius zeteki (assembly GCF_001594055.1). Classification (NCBI taxonomy): domain Eukaryota; kingdom Metazoa; phylum Arthropoda; class Insecta; order Hymenoptera; family Formicidae; genus Mycetomoellerius; species Mycetomoellerius zeteki. The sequence continues at coordinate 1,926,616 of NW_017257819.1, read as the reverse complement.
CTGGAGTGAATGGATTTTTGGCCACTTATTCGGGTCTCCTGGCCCACTGTGCGATTTCATAAAACTAATGTTACTTATAGTTAATCTGTCAGTCCAGGACCATATATATAAGGGTTTTTCTTCCTCCTTGAAAAGAAATGTCCTTGAAGATCTTTGAAAGAATTTGAAAACTGCCAAGAGAATTACTGTTCGACTTAGAACAATAGCCCAGCAGCCCTAAATCGATACCTGCGCAGTTCGCTTTAAGGTGCTATAACTTCTTCAATTTTATAAATATGACAAATTCCTTGTCACATTTTCAATATGTAGTTTAAGAAGATGAAAAAAATCGATTTTTTCAAACTTTTAGACTAGAATATCCCCTTAAAGTTGATAAAAATAAATATATAAAGAAAAATAAAGACTTTTGTAAGATATACATTTATAAAAGTCATTTTATATTCAAATACAGTATATACATATATATATGTGTATGTGTGTGTGTGCGTGCGTGGTGTGTGTGTGTGTATGTGTAGTTTGCAAACATAGCTATAGATAGTAAGACATAAAAAAATCTTCGTACCTAATATATTTTTCCTAATATATTGGTGTAGTATCGAGATTTCCATAGTAAATTTTGTTATTTCGAGAGGTCATAATCAAAACTTGCTGGAAGATCTTATGAATAATTTTTGAGGAATTTAACAAAGTAAATATACATTAAAATGCATTAGCGATACAGGCGCGCAAAATTTCGTAGAGCATTTGTGACGGTTTTCGGTGTTTCTGACCTAAATATCATAAAAAACAAAAAGTTATAAATCAATCAAGTTCTGTGAATTGCTAAAAAATTCATAATAATCTAAGTAGATATTAAACCAATCATTCATAATTTATAAATAAATATATAAACATTAATTTTTTTGTAAAAAAACTGCTATAAATTTTTCCGATATTTATATTTGCACTGATATAAAGTTGTATATTACGTACCTCGTGACTATACTGTGAAATTCAAGTAGTTGCTCGGGTGTTGCTGTAGGAGCTCCGCCTGCGTTTTGCGATGGCATTGTCTTAATAGCTTCTTCTAACCACTTTGACATGAGCTGGTAGAAAATATGATTTCTCCATGTAAAATACGAAATATATTTGATAAAAACTATAATAAAATACATACATCTGCATCATTTCGGGTAAGTTCTATAATGACATCCGCCACATCAGACAGCATATAAGAAGACAATTCAAACACTGAAGCATGTAGTAACTTTATGACTAATGTTTGGCCTTTTTCTTTCAATATATTTTGTACCAGTTGTCGTCGTATCGTGTAGTCTGATCGATCCTGGAAAAAAAAATAGAATCTATAATTGGAGCTAATCTATGTGAATTATACATTAAAGGGATTTTATTTCAATATTCATTTAAAAGGTTCACAAAGAATTACCTTATAACTGCGGCCGCTATGTAAAAGATCGTAAAAGAATTTCATTACTGAACTATTAGCGTCCCTATGATCCAAACTGCAAGCCATTATAGCACAATCTACAATGCTCCCGATAGCAAGAGAACGTAATAAAGAAATAGGAGCTCTTTGAAGAAACCTTTTGTATAAAAAGAATGAATCAGACAAAATTTCAATAAAAGTGTCAATCGATAGTATTAATCATCACGATACCTGGCACAGAGCCTAAATAGATCATCTACTGTATCAGGATGATTTTTTAAACCATCTTCTTGTTCAAGAATTTCAAAAGTGGGACCGATGAAAGCTTGTAACATATTTAATAGTACACATTCTGAGTCAGTCGCATACTCATCCACCAATATAGAACCAAGATACAAGAAACAACTATGTTTATGTACCGTATACAACAGTACGATCTGTGAAAAAAGAAAACGAGAAGTATGTATTTAATAAGTGCGTTAATAACAGTATAGTTGGGATGTTAGATATCGTATTATAACCTTATTCATTATTTGTTTTACAATCGACTCAAGCAAATGAGTAGAATGTTTGCCCACACAGCGTACCGCAAAACGTATGCATCGGCAACATCTTTCTATGACTCTCACATCTCGTTGATATGTTTCACATACATCAGACAATACAGGCCACATCTATAAATATACATAATGGATGTTATTAACATGTAAAGAATTTCGCTTCTAAATTTTTAACACTCACTTCAGCGACTACGCTTTCACAAGGATGAGGCTTATTAGGATCATTGATTTGAGGATTAGTATGTTTAAATATAACAGCTAATCTATCCAGCCATATCACAGGATCAGTCTTTGTTCCTCTCTCGATTTGATCTCTATTCGTTAGAAGCGTCCATAGGGAACGTGCTTGAAACCAGCACAATTCTTTTATTGCCGGAATAATTTCATCGTATGGTAATTTTGCCAAAATTATCGATACTCCTGCCGTAACAATTAGCGCTTTTCATTCAGTTTACCATAAAATAATTAATCAATATATAATACAATCATGTATAATATATTTCGTAATCGCGTACACCTTGTAACATAGCTTATAAAATTTTATCCTACCTTTTAATAGGCCAATAGCTGCGTCATTACTAATAGCAAAATTGTCAAGAGAAAGTGCTATTTGCAAAAGTCCAGAGAAATGCGTTATCATGTGCGATGGACAAGCTGTACATATACTTAATAATGCGCCCGAAGCAGCACTTCCTAGACCCTTTTGATTTAAACAGTATAAGAGGAAATTTAAAACTTGTTCTGAAATAACACAAAGTATATGTGAATGCCATTGAGATATCCGAACATGACAAGTATTTATCAAAGTGTTACCTAATAATTGCGGATGCTTATCTATCCATTCACATAGCTCGCCTAAGAGGAGAATACTAGTATAGCGTACGGCTATATGAGTGTTTTCCGGCAAATTAAGAATATCTTGTACCACTCTCGGAACCATAGCCTCTTCATCTCTGTTATACGAAAATACTGTTATATTTGTGATCTTTAGATATTTCATAACGAATATAAAAAGAACGTACGGTAGAATGTTTTTTGCCACCGCCTGCATTATAAAAAGTGCGGCTTCGGTCGAGTCCCAAGTAGGTGTATGTACAGGTTGACCCTGCGGACCAGGTCCTCCAGTCAGTGATGAAAACATTTGTTGGAAACAGTTACTACTTCCAACTACAAACACTACATCTTTTATCAAATCCGATACGCGATTTCGGAAGTCAGCGAACTCTTCTCCTCCTCCTCCTTCTTCGACGAGACCCAACTGGTAATCAATACATAATTCTGGTATAATTATCTATTTTATTTCATATAAAATACTATTTAATAAAATTATGATAGCAAATATACTGACATGGTCTGGTTCCATTTGACAATGCCTACAGAGGGCACTGATCAATCTCTCAATACGAGGTCCAAATACGGCATTAAGATCATTGCTATTTTTTTGATAAAGAACTTCTGATAATCGATACCACAGGTTAAAAGTTATCTGTGCAACCTTAGCAAAAGATATTATTCAATCAATGATACTTAATTTATAATTTTTAATATAATAAAATATATCGACATATATATAGGGTGTCCAGTAACTTTTGTGACAACCCTCGTACGCAAGTAAAATGAATTAAACTGAGTCCTGTATCATTTTGCAATTTTCGCAATAGTTAACGAAATATTAATTACTAAAGATCGTTGAATGAGAGCATGTATCCACTGTAACTACTGCCAATTGCATGCCCAGTGGTCATGGTTACTAGGCATGTGGAGAGTTTACTAGAATAGAGTTTTATTCACTTTATATTTATAAGCCAAGGGGACTTGGTTTACAATTTTTCCTTAACTCATTCATTCATCTCCGTACATAACTCTAATTTCCTCTCTCTTAAAAATCTTCTAAACGTGCTCATCATATTCTGTAATGCTTTCCTATTATTAGCCACCAGTACTATATCATCTGCATATGCTAATGACCATACCCTTTCCACACCTATTCCTACATCCTCTATCCTTTTCTTTTCTAAATCGCCATCTAGATTCGCGATATAAAAGTTAAACAGGAGTGGACTCATTACACAACTCTGTCTTACTCCTCTCTTTGTCCTGAAGTTTTCCGTGTATCCTTGCTTCGTTCTTATCCTCATCTCCTTCTCAGTGCATATCTTCTCTATCTTCTTCACTCCTCTTAAGATTTCTCATAGTTTGTCCCTATCTATCTTATTGAATGCCACCTTTTAAGTCTGCAAACATCAGATACACTTTTTCCCTGCCTCCTACCTGCTTCCTTTCCCTTTATAATAAGTGCATCAGTATGAAAATATTATCGATCGTCGATCCTCCTCTTCTAAATCCTATTTGACTGTCCAGTACCATACCTTTTGCTTCCATCTCTCTTTCCAATCTATTTCTTATCACCTCTACATAAATTTTATACACTGTATACAGTAATGATATTCCTCTATAATTCGTTACCTTCTCTTCGTCTCCTTTCTTATATAGCGGCACAATTAAGGCCATGGCACACACCTTCCGTAACAGTAATCATAAGATGTACCGTAAGAATCAGCCAATTAGAATTAAGAGTTCAAAAGAATTCTTGCCTGTGATTGGCTGATTTTTATGGTACGTCTTATGGTTACTGTTACGGAAGATGTGTGCCATGGCCTTTATACTTTCCTTCCAATCTTGTGGCATTATACCTTCTTTCCACACTTTCTGCAATAAGCACGCTAACTTCGATTCCTCTCCTGCATATATCCAAGCCTTCATTGGTATCCCGTCAATACCCGCTTCTTTCTCTTCTTTTTTTTCAGCGCCCTACTTATCTCCTCAACCTTTAATTCCTCTTCTTCTATCTCCGTTTGTATCGTTATCTAACTTGTTATTTATTCTGTAGTATACTCTTTCTCCTTAGTACCCTCCAAGAGTTCCTTGAAATGTTTTCTCCATTCTCTTTCATCTTTCCTTATGTTATTCTCTTTCTATATCCTTCTACCTCTCTTCTTATTTATATACTTTCACATGTCCTCCTCCTTCTTTCCTTTTTTCTTTTTGCTTCTTTTCCAATAATATTCTGAACTTCCTTCTCTTTTCCCAGTATTTTTCTTTCGTTTCCTCATCTTTTTTTTCCATCTCCTACACACTCTTTACTTGTGGGAAGTTTACTACAAATGGCAATAGTTACATGAATGAGCAGCGAAAAAAAATAAAAAACTCGTGCACTAACTAAGCAATTACGATCGTTGAGCTCGTTACGCGTTCCATATGGTCGAGCGAATATTCACTTACTCAACGATCTTTAGTAATTAATTTCTTCTTAATTATTCCGAAAATTACAAAATTACAGGACTTTTCGACTTAATTTACACATTCTTCATTCACACACGAGCGTTGTCACAAAAGTTATCGGATCCTATAATATATTTCAAATACCTCATAATCATGATGACCAACACACTTGAGGACAAGATCCAAAATTTGTATAGCGTAATGCTGCTTTCCATTTTCACTACCTGTCACCATAATATCTAGAAATGTCTCAGCCAGTTCCGTAAATATTCGACAATAATTTATAGACCTGTAATATATTTAATAACTAGGTTTGTGCTACAAACATATTTAGGTAAATTAAATAATTTACTTTTCCATGTCCTCATACGCAACAGATAAGTGATATGGTTGTTCTAAATTCATTACACTTGTGAAAAGACACAATTGTAATTGTTGCAACTGCACGATTATTTCATTATCACTATCACGATTAGTATTACTATCTTCTCCTAACGCTTGCAAAATTACGCAGATACAATCGGTAGCCGTTTCGTGCAGTTGTGAAACAGACTGGTTGCTGAGTACCTGAAAAATAAAATTATTATATAATAAAAAGACGAATAGAAAACAATTAGTTTTTCCGAAAATATTTTATCAGTTTCAAAACTTACTTCCAAGGCATACATAAATACCTCGCTCGAGGGTACAGATTTAAGCGGTATTGCATGAACAGTTATCCAGCTGGTAAAACATCGTAAAATAGTAACTTGGATTTGTAAATTATCACCGCTGTTTTTTAGGCACATTTTCTGCAAATACACCATACATGAAATACCAATGTTAAAATAAAATGTGTGCGTGTGTGTGTACGCGCGTGTATATATATATATATATATATATATAAGTATTTATAAATATAAACTAATTTTATATGTATCAAAATATACATGTGACTAAAATAAGATAATAAATTTCAGAGCCGAGCTTCCCACACTAAAATATGAAAAAAAGTTCATGTAAACATATGTTCGCAAATCCACTGTTACTGAGATATAGCTCAAATTGTTTAAGTATTATGGCCCCTATAATTATCCGATCTAACTTCTAATTTTTATCTGTGGATATCAGAGTTACCCCATAAAAATAATTCGTTATCGGTACCATTCTTTTTCCCCAAAAGTAACTCGTTATCGTTATTCGTTATTGACTTAATTAAAAAAAAAAACTAATTTATCCACAACCATGGATATTATACATACCAGAAATTCTGTCACGGTATCTGCATTTGTATTAAGTTCATGCAGTATATGTTGCCTATGATTAGCGCCCAGCCTATACAAAAATAAAATTAATGTTTTGTCATTTTATGATATCACATTAAGCAAGATGTTGTACTATACCTAAGTGATCTCGAATTTACTTCTTCTGGAAGTACCGTCATTATTTCAAGCAATGGCCAAAGGTTTACAGCGTTTCCTCCAAACCTATTAATTAAATCTACAACTGGTTTCTGCCAAGAAGACATTTGTAAGGCCAAATCTGCTAAAGCTAAGCATAACTGTAAGCATGAAGATTTAACAACATTAATAAAGATTAGAATAATCTATAGAATAAGTATAGAATTACAAAAATCTTTTAAACATATAAAAGTAGTTTTCATGAAAGAATATATATAAATACCTGAGTAACAATGGCAGAATTAGTATGTTCATTGATTTGTGATATATGTTCTATTAACGAATCTCGTAATGAAGTATGAGCTTCTTGCGGTAACTCATGGAAGGAGAGCTGGATCTTGGTACGCATTGTTTGTGCAGCAAAATAACAGGATTCTATATTTCGTTTTTGATGTAACATTTCATCAGCTATTTTCCATGCAAATACCTATAAACACATACACATAAATAAACATAAAAGTAATGATTTCTCTATATAATAGTTTAAAATGACAAAAAATAATTTGTTCTACCAACACAAAGAATTGTTGTCTATTATAATTACTAATCAAATAAATGACAAAAAACATGTATCTATATATATATATATATTATATACAAGTAATACATCAAATCTTATATAAAAGATGCAAGTAAAAAGTGCAACATTATTGGTTTTACATCTAATTTTTGCTTTTTTTCGTAACAGTGGCCCTATAATGAATCGGTAGCCGATAGTCTTAGAAGTTGGCTGCTGTCCAACTCTGCCGATTTACCGATTTCAATCAATCCCGACTCACCGATTATTCTTGAGACTCTCTTCTGACAAACCAATTACAGACTACCGACTCATTGCAGAACCGGCATGATACGTAAAAGTAATTCTTGTAACAGTGATAATCCTCCCTTTTAAGGTTAGAAAGCAGATTTCCGTATTTTTTATTCAGGACGATATTAACACAACTATATCGAGAAATATGTTTTTATCTGATGTAACAACGCGAATGTTAAATTTAGGAGAGAGCTTTAAACTTAACGATATTTAAAGTGATGGTATGCTTACCGATCTTTGCAATTCTCCCAACCATAATGACGCTTTTCCTGGTTCGGTCGGATTTGTATTATTATATAAAGAAAATACGGCCTGGTAAACGGTCTCCAGGTTCGGCGGCGAATCCATGTTTCAGAGAATATTTGGGTACCGCGAAATACCCATGCAGTCAGATCCTGGCTGACAAACGGATGCGCTCGTGCGAGGCCGAACCCGCCGAAACGCAGCCGAACGTTTCGCTTTGATTGGCTTTGATCCAAGGACTTAACCTCCAACGAGTAACAGACGATGTCGGATATATTTTATACACCGCAAAACCACCATAGTAGATACATTCTATTTAACTGTCATACCGCGTCATACTTCATACATTAGAAATGCATAAGTCACATGCACGAAATATAAATTACGAAATGTAGAGTATATAGAAGAAGGAAGAAGGGGCGGAAATTAAAAAAAAGTACCGAAAGTGCAGCCAAAAAGAATCGGTACATACGTATGTACATACATACATACTTTATCAAGCTCAAGTCAGAAACGTAGGGTGCGTTTCCATTGAGCGCTTCAGCATCAAGAGATCAGCTGACACCGTGGCTACGTTTACACCGTGCATTTAGGCCGCGGCCTATACAATAGATGTCCTTGTTTATCCTGAAGGTTAAACAAAGACACCTATCGTATAGATCGCGGCCTAAATGCACGGTGTAAACGTAGCCCGTGATTTCCATTTACTTTATCGGCTTGTCCAAAAGAGAGGCTATTTTTTACTTTTATTATAATATAGATAATTATTTATCATCATATATATTATCAACAAATAATTGATATTGTAATTTCAATCTGTTTAGAATCTGTTTTGAACTCTGTTTATCAGCACTTTTATCACTTACTCATTTGTCATTTAAAAAATTGAATTTATTTATATTTAAACAATTATTGCTATTATTTTTAAAATTATTTTTTTATTTTTATTTTATTCTGATGTATATAATAAAGTTTATCCTTATAAATGTATACATAAAAATCAAGAAATTATTTTTTATTCACATTATATTTTGCACAAGATTTTATAGCATAAAATTTATTATTATCCATCAACACATTTAATGTAATTCATTAATATAAGTAATAATAAAAACTTACGGCTTTTATAGCTTCATCTATTTTTTTGGAGGTATTCATCTTTGTGGATTATATTCTTCTAAATTTCTAAGTAAAGTCAATATTTTTGTTATTAAATAATATTTTAATTGACGAATATCAATCGTCAAGTTTGATTGTGACCTATTTTGACGCTAAAAATGAGCGTCAAGCATTAACATGAAAAGGCACCTAAAAGGCCATCGCACGTACAAAAATTTTAGTCGTAATCGTAATGCTGGATTCACCCTGCATCC